>NC_141031.1:6340000-6505000 GCF_052040795.2 Danio rerio
ATACCGCATGACTAGAGTAGCCCGACTTGCAAAATAAATGACTATATTTTTAGAGAATCAACGTGAAACGCCGCCAGTAGTTGCTCAAGATATTCATAGAAACCACACCACCATTGTAGCCCATTTTTTTAAATGAATGATTAGCTAAAAACAGAAGATTCACAGGATTAGGTCATATGACTCTTTCTTTTGTTGTTGTAACAAATGAAAAACATACAGCATGAACAATCTGATTTGTAATCTGATCCTGACTAATGACTGTTACCATTACTGTTGAAAGCTAGTTCCTTATTGGGTAAAACAATATGTGCTGCCTGTGTAGCTTGATACATTAAGGGAATTAACCTTTTGAGCCACCTCTGTTCAGCTAATCAAAAACATATACAGCAAACCGTGTAGCCTAATCCACATGATGAACGACACATGTGCTGTGAAGCAAATCAAAATGTATAGCTCAGCCTGCTTTTGGGGTCAAAAGGTGGAAAGACCTGAATGCTTTAATCCTTAAGCTTTTACATGTGAAATTTCTATTCATGTGTTAAACTTTTTGTCAAAGAAGTCTCAGACTTTCAGACCTCAGTGATTCATGTTAATAGTTAACACACATACGCACACCCACCGCTATGCATTTAACTTTTTTTCAGACAATGTCAGAATCCAAATTTCTTAATTGTTGTGATTGAAAATCTGAGTTATTCCACCAAAATCTGACTACCTAACTCTTCTGAAGTAAATAAAAAAGACATTCCTAAAATTAACATGGACGTCTGAGAACACTTTCAGTACTTTATTGTTAAAGGGGTGGTCCACTATGATATCATATTTTAAACTTTATTTAATGTGTAATGTAGCTGTTCGAACATAAACAACATCGCTGAATGTAAAATGCTCAATGAAAAGGGAGACATTGGCTTTTACAGAGTTAGCTTAGCCTTAAACCTTACATCCAGGCTAATGATGTCATAAACCCTTCAGGATACGCACATACACCCTGCACAGCGAAGGGCGTGGCCAGAGGCGCTGTAATGTTTCTGGTGATATGGAGCTGATCTGTGAATTATGTTAGCTGACCAATCAGAGCCTCTTGAGGGCGGACTTTTCATAGGAACTAGGAAATATGACAGTGGTTTTTTTTAATGTTAGCAGAGTAGCTGTTTATAATCAAAGTAGGATATATGAAAAAATAATGTGATTTTATAGAAATTAAGCATGAGTACACATTGCTTTGCACACCATAAAAACAACCAAGCCTTAAAAATACACTCTGGACCACCCGTTTAATTTAAACAAATGATCTAAATTAAACTAAATTTGTGATCAGAAGTTTAGATGATCAAACACATAATTATAAATCGAAAATTCTGAGAAATCTATCTATCCTGCTGAAAAAAAAACAGCATATGCTGGTATGTTTTGATGCTGGTATGCTGACCAGCATTAGACCAGCACTGAGACCAGGAAAACAAGCATTGAAACCAGAAAGACCAGCATACCAGCATCAAAACATACCTTGCAGCATATTTTTTAGCAGGGTATCTATCTATCTATCTATCTATCTATCTATCTATCTATCTATCTATCTATCTATCTATCTATCTATCTATCTATCCATCCATCCATCCATCCATCCATCCATCCATCCATCCATCCATCCATCCATCCATCCATCCATCCATCCATCCATCCATCCATCCATCCATCCATCCATCCATCCAATGCACATAATTTTAAGATGTTTCTGTTTCAGTCCGTTTATAAGTGGTCATTTACTTTTGCCAAGTGAAATACGAAAATGTGGCCAACACTTTACAGTTAGACTAAACATTTGACACATTTTTGTATCAGTGAATGGTTTGAAATGTTGTCTGTTTGAGTGTAAGGCACAGCCTCGGGCTAAGTGTTGTACACAGTAAATGTTGGTCATAGTGGGCTGTTCTAGCTGGCCTTAGGTTACAAAGTTCACATGTAGCTGACTGCAGCACGTTCAATTTGATGCTTCGTTTGGCGGACGTCCGCCGCATGTTTCCATTAAATAAGCTGAAATGCTGCTAAGCTATTATTTGCTAATCTCGCACTGTGTTTACACTGAATGTATGACGTAAATGATTAATCGCCGATCAGCCGTTAATCCTAATTAGTGCTATGCTTTAGCAAAGAGCTTGCGGTATCAGCGATTATATGGTATTCTAGCATTAATCATCTTTATTTTCCTCAATATGGGAAAGAAGTATATCTGGAATAAAGGAAATCTGCCAAGATGCTGTTTATATAGGCGTAATAGTGTTTTAGTCACACACAAATGCCTTCAAGTTTCTAAGTCATATTCACGGATATATTTCTCATTGCTAAACATTACATTACATTACTCAATTGGCATGACAATGATGCAATTCTCTAAATCTGCATAATTTGCAGCATATGATGACATTTAATCATCTATTTATTGTCAATCATTGCATGTGAGTCATTAAAGGGATAGTTCACCCAAAAATCATTTACTCACCCTTGACTTACATAGAAAAACAAACACTATAGATGTCAATGTTTCAATCTTCTCTTGTTTCAACAGAACAAATAAGCTGTCAGGCTGGGCTGTAACAAGTTAAAGGAGAGTAAAGGATATTTTTAATTTTGGACTATCCGTTTACGATCCAGGCTCATTCTGAAAACGTAGTCCCGCGGATGTTTCTGGAGACTGTGAATTATGTAGCCGGAGGTACGTATGGCTGCATTTTATTTTTTAAGCAAATGCTATGGGGCGGTGTGACGCCCATCCTTTTTACGCTTGCTGGCTGACCACTTACTTCCGTGTGGTGGGCTTTCCCGCCTCAACCAGTTTGTCCGGTTAGCTCGTCGCGTACGTCGGCGGACTTGAGACGCAGAGAGGAGCTGACAACGATGACGACCGGGTTCGAGTCCAGGGAAGAGCGGTTTTAGAAATCAGGTAAGACAAAAACAGAATCCAAAAAATTAAGTGAACAAGTTCATGACAGGCTGAGAATGTGGTCAAATCCGAAAACGTGGTAAAAATCAGGGCTTTTCTTGTTCTGGATGGCTTATTTTTAATGAATTGTTGGTTGGGTTTAGGGAAGTAAGCGGACGGGCAGAGCAATCGGTATAACTGCTTGGGTTTGGAGAAGGAGAAGGAGGGTGGGTCGGCCGATTGGCCGGTCACCTAGTCAATCATTCAGCCAGTTGGATGCACGCCCGTTCGACAGTGGCCTACTGTGGGTTTACGCGAGAATGGCGCTCGCGAGAGACTTTTGAGACGCAAAAAAGCATGCACAGCGGCCTCTCGCAGATTCTCAAAAACCAAAACTGCACAAATAGGTACCTCCCGGAATGTATTTTACAATCTCCAGAAACGTCCGCTGGACTACGTTCTCAGAATGAGCCTGGGTTGTCTGTTTACCATGGTTTACACGGCAAGTATGCTGTACAGACTATTTTACCCAAATGAAAGATGTTGTATTTTTGTATATAGTCTTGACAGCTAAGCACATTTTCTCATGACTTTAATGGAGAATGCAATGGACAATGCAGTTTTATCATATGTTATTGTAATCTAGGAATGTAGAAACTTACAGTTGAGAAGAGCAGGAATTAAGAAAATGAATAAATAAATACAAATAAATCATCCCAGTGCATTACAATAATGAAAAGCTGTGGAAAACTGCCAGTCTAAAGCAGGGGTCACCAATCTCACTCCTGGAGGGTCGGTGTCTCTGCAGGGTTTAGCTCCAACTAGCCTCAACACACCTGCCTGGATGTTTCAAGTACACCAAGTAAGACCTTGATAAGCTTGTTCAGGTGTGTTTGATTAGGGTTAAAGCTAAAATCTGCAGGTCACCGGCCCTCCAGGAGCAAGTTTGGTGACCATTGATCTAAAGTAAAAAAAATATATGTGTTAAAGGGCATTATGCAAAAAATGTTTTATTTTATTATGTTGTATTCTGTGCATATGGAGTTTGTAAGCTTTAATAAAATAAGTTATACAATTGCCTGTGTACATGATCTCTATTATGTCACAACGTGTGCTAGACATGAGTTAAAAAGCTAATGAACACTGTTATTCATCTCATTGAGCAACAGTTGATCAAAAAGTAAAATCAGGGCGATGTTTATTTTAAGTAGCCCAGCCCATCTTGCTCTGTTATAAGTCATGAAAGCAAACAAAATAATTCTTAACTATGTACAATACAGTGATTCAGCGTGCTAAAGGACATTGCTGTTATTCCAAAATGGTGGTCCAGTTACACAAGTTTATTTCTCAATAATATATCCAGTGTAAACTATTTTAGGGCTGGATTAATTGTGATTTTTCAAGCCAACCATTATATTGACATAGCCACAAAAATACAGACCTACTGTATTTTTGAAGTTCTTCCTAATATTGTTGAGGACACAAAGTTTAGACCCTCTTACATAATCATGTCTCATATAGCAGCAAAAAAAGACCCCTAAGTAAACATCCTTTCAAATCCTGCAAAGCAAAGCAGAGATTTACTGTCCTCGGTACGAACTGTTTCTTTTCTTCCCCATGTCAATCCCCAATTTCACAACGCTTGTGCACTTCCTGTACGCTACTAGTTTGTGCTTGTAAAGTTCATGGTTTCTTCAAAGTGATTGTCACATTTGCAAACTGATACGGATTTTGCAATCCTCCATTCAGCCCCCTCATTCCAGACTAGTTCATGCATGCTTCAGCATCAAAATGCGCAATCACTGACTAGTGAAGATCACTCTATCACTAATATATTTTGACACTAAATGCTACCAGTATGTTTCGCAATAATGTGAGGAGAAATTGTCTTTGATTTTCAATTGAGATACAACCTACATGTGTATTTCCTGCAGTTCACTTCCTCGCTGACAGAGGGAGCCCTCTTTAAAGATCCAGTGTAGATTTTTATTCGATGTTTGACGTAATCTAAATTGAAACATGAAGAGAGGGTGGGACAAAGAGTAGCCTGTCCGCTTTTAAACAAACAGCCAATAGCATTTCGTTTGTAGTACAGCGTCTTGTCAGATCCTAGAGAGCATTTGATTGGTCAAGATTTGATTAGAAACTGAAGTATGAGGTGACATGGAAAAAAATCGTTAATCGATTTAGGTGGAAGTGATGAAGTGCAAGCTTTAGATTAGGGGTCACCAATCTCAGTCCTGGAGGGCCGGTGTCCCTGCAGGGTTTTGCTCCAACTTGCCTCAACAAATCTGCCTTGTTGTTTCAAGTAGACCTGGTAAAGCTGCGGTCACACTGGGTTTTTCCTCACATAGACTTCCATTCATACACACGCGGATGCGTCAGACCGGAAACGCAGGGTCATGCGTCAAGTTTCACAGGTTGCTGCGGTGCAAAGTTCGAGCATGGTGAACTCTGACCTGCGAAATCGCATCACTTGACTGCATGAGAGCAATCAAGGATCAAAACATGACATGTCTGGACAGAAATTTAAAACATGGAGCAATCGCTCGCTTTTTTAATGTCTTATCATCTTGTTTAATCCCGCCCCTTTCGCAGAGCTGTACGACAGAATTTCCCAAACTCTGGTGTGATCGCACTCTGGTGTGTCTGGTTTGAACCAAACTGAAGGACTCAATTAGTTTGATAAGGTGTGTTTAATAAAGGTTGGAACTAAACGGTGCAGAGCTGTGGCTCTCCAGGAACTAGATTTGACACCTATGTTGTAGGACATCTTAATCCTCTAATTACACCGTGAGGAGGCGAGGATCCAGGAGAGACGAGGCTTTCTGAGGAGTCATGAGCGAGGATAAGTGTTTTATGGACTAAACGTGACACACATGTAAATTCTCCTCCCCTTCACACCCACGCCAATAATCCCTTTACTACAGTTGAAAAATCAAAGAGGCATTAATGTGAATTTTAAGCATTGTTTTTGTAATTGTGGTTTGTTTTCGCAGTTTCTTTTATTTTGACGTAACATACTTTTCAGCAGAAATAAAATGCAGTAATAACAGGTGATAAATAATCATTGTTAAACATGAGTAAAATAAAAAATACAGATAAACGGTTGAAACTACTACAATGTAAATGATTACCTGATATATTAAATAAGTTGGCTGTTTATTCAACTGTGGCAACCCCTGATGAATAAAGGAACTAAGCCAAAGAAAATGAATAAATGAATGAATGAATGAATGAATGAAGTAATGGAATGAATGAATGAATGAATGAATGAATGAATGAAGTAATGGAATGAATGAATGAATGAATAAATGAATGAATGAATTAATGAATGAATGACTGAATAAATGAATGAATGAATGAATGAATGAATGAATGAATGAATGAATGAATGGAATGAATGAATGAATGAATGAATGAATGAATGAATGAAGTAATGGAATAAATGAATGAATGAATTAATGAATGAATGACTGAATAAATGAATGAATGAATGAATGAATGAATGAATGAATGAATGAATGAATGAATGAATGAATGAATGAATGAATGAATGAATGAATGAAGTGCTTAGGGCAGAGGCGTACAAACTGGGTCCTGGAGGGCTGGTGTCCTGCATAGCTTAGCTCAAACTTGCCTGGAAGTTTCTAGTATACCTAGACAGAGCTTGATTAGCTGGTTCAGGAGTGTTTCACTGTGGTTGGAAATAAAACATGCAGGACACTGGTCTTTTACACTTTCAGAAATAAGGGTACAGGAGCTGTCACTGGGGTGGTACTTTTTCAAAAGGTACATATTTGTACCTGAAGAGTCCATAATGGTACCTCAGTTACATTTGGGTACAAATATGCAACTTTTAGATACCACTGTGGACTATTTTGGTACAAATATGCATCTTTTAAAAAATTTACTTTCCCGTACTTTTATTTCTCAGAGTGCAGGGCAAAGTTTGGACACCCCTGGTTTTTAGCTGTTTAGCAGTTTATAGTTTACTTTCAAGTCTGAACTGAAGTTTGAGAAGCAGATACATTCTGTAGTAAATTCAGTTTATGTCAGTTATGGTTTTTATCAAAAGAGTTTTTTTTTTTTAGCGTTTCAAGTGTCATTTCTCTCATCATGGCTTGATTACTGTAATTCCCTTGATATGGGAACAAGTCTATCAAATATAAATTGACTTCAGATGGTTTTAAATGCGGCTGCCAGACTTTTGGCTGGCACCCACAAATTTGATCATATTTCCCTCATAATATGTTCTCTTCACTGGTTGCCAGTCCAGTTCAGAGTCAAGTTTAAAGTTTCAGCTCTGAGTGAAATGGCTCCTGAATATTTCTGTGATCTTAGAAACCCAAATACTGGATGTTAGTTAGATTGCTGAGGTCTTTTCAACAAAGAGGTCTGATGGACCCAAGGTTTAGATGGAAGTTGCGGGGTGATCATGCATTTTCGTCAGACCTCAACTGTAGTCTTCCAGTCTACCTCCACTTAGTCTCTTCAAGCTACTGTTTAGTGCTTTGGGGTAATGTATATCTGTTTTTATGTCTTTTAATAGCTATTATGTCTATTTAAACAGCACAGTGATTAACTACTGTTGCTTTTATTGTGCTTTATAAATTCATTTGATTGATTGATTGATTAATTGATTGATTGATTGATTGATTGATATTTATTTACCCAGTGCAGAGAGGATGGGTTTGAAAACAGATGGGCAAGTTTTAATGGGGTTAGCATACATAGTTGAAGGTCACCTATCATCGAAAATCAACTTTTGGAAGCTGTTTGGACAGAAATGTGTGTAGGAATATGTATACACAGCCATATTAGAGTCTTATAAACATATTAAGTCTTTTTTTATTTTTCTAAAATTGAACCAGGATCTAAATCTCAGTAATTTTGAGGTCAACCCTACCGTGAAGTAGTAGTGTGGTTATCCCATTCCTGCCACCCTCGCGTTTTGTTATTTCTCCCTGTAAACTCTCGTAACCCCTTCGGTCCTCATCTTTTGGGTAGCCTACAGTCTCCAACATCCCCAGCCCTGGTCGTCAAATTTGGTTGTATCTGATCGCCGCCGTTGCTACCGCCTGAAATCTGGTCCATGTTAAGCCTGGTTTATACTTCTGCGTCAAGTGACCGGCGTAACCCACGGTGCATGCAACGCGCATGGCTGTACATTTATACTTCTGCGCGCTGTCTCTGTTGGTCTGCATTAACACTTCCGAAACGCTAGCTGGCAGTGAGGTGTAAACGTTCCTCTGTGTCGAGTTTCTTCGCTGCTTTTTTGCTTTTCCTGAACACTTCCGGGATGTACAAGTGGCTTAAACTCGCTCATTTTGAGGCAGCAACCGGCGGACGTGCAGCAACTTTAACTATGAGGTAAACACAAAACAAAACTTTCCATTCGAAGCTCCTTCACGGGACTCCACACTTGTAAACAATCGCTACATTGGGTTCGCGCCATTCGCGCGGCTCTCGGCACCACCCAGACTCGTCAGCGCTACCAAGCCGACCAATCACAGAGCTTGCACTAAGCGTCGTTACGACTTGTAGTTACATTTTTTGAGAGGTGCACGTCAGTGACGGTGACGGCCACGGCAAAGGGCTATGCGTCAGCGCCGTAGCATATGCCGGTGTTTGATGCAGAAGTATAAATCAGCCTTTACAGTTACTAATACCACAAGACCCCCACCTCCAATGGTTCTTAATTTTGTTACACAGAACAACCCCCTACGCCCCCCCACCAGTCTCCTGGAATTAAGAAAACAAATGTTGGTACGGTTTATCCTCACCCACCGATATTGATCGACACACTGTATTATCATGTCTCAGAACAAGCATGTATTATTATGTCCACAGAGCAGAACTTGGGCTTAAAAGATCTGCTCCATCTATCTGTCATCCACCTTCACCTACATTTAATATTTTTATAGCATTTTGAACTAATAGTCATTGTAAATCAATGTGCCAGTTTCACAGCAAAGGTGACTAAAGTTGACATTCATTTACTGATACTTACTGTAATTGTACTTTGCTAAAAAGTTTAGAAAATAAGATAGGAACGTTTTGAAAACTACATGTTTTTAATAAAGAACTGACGATGAAATTTACTATGTAATTCATAACCGCTTGAACCACCACAGCAGCTGCATAGTGTCAGTATAACTATAAATGGTTTGTGGACGTTAAATCATGTTTATTTACTTGTTTGGTGGGCATTCTGTCACATTATCCATGAGTAGATGTGGTTTGTGGATGTTAAATCATATGTATTTACTTGTTTGGTGGGCATTCTCTCACATTTGCCACGAGTATGTGCAAAAACAGCACTTTAATGTGTTAAAAGCAGATATCTGCGTGTGTGCATGTGTGAATATGAGTGTGTGCGCACAGTGAACTTTGTTATTTGCATTTATGTGGCTCATTCATCTTTGCAGAAAGGCTTTAAACTCAAAATAACAACTACATCAAATAACCATTGAGAAACTGTTTCAGTCTTAACTTTGGTATTTGTGACTGATCTCTGTTCATCAGTGTCTGACTTGCTGACTTCATTGTGCTGTGTTATTTGACATCTAATGCTGAGTATCCTTTTAGAGTTGCTAGATAACACTGAATGTTTCCAGGCCAAAAACTGTTCTAAACCTGCTTTTAAGAAAAGAATAATGATAATATTAATATTTTTAAAATTAGAATTGATTTCAATCAGAATCTAGACATTACTTTAAATGCCACAATTTTCATACCATTGCTAGAGACCAACACCGGTCACAGAACCATTGAGAAACTAAAAAAAAGACAAAACAAAAAAAATTTTTTTTACCCGATCCCAACAAACATTTCAGAAGTGTACAGTCTGGCTAAGTCAAACTTCCCCAACAGTGCAAGCTTGTCAACAAACACAGGAGTGTCATCACTAACTGAATAGAGTAGGTGCAGACACTTGGGTTTTGTTAAATAATTTGCTTTAAAGCTTATCTAACTGTTCCCAAACCTGTTAAAATTGTCAATCTACCTAAGCCATTTTTTTTCCAGAACATTCAAATTTAAAAGTGCCCTGTCTGGCAACACTGACAAGGCCAAACTCATTTGCATTTAAAGGCAGAGGTGCAAAACACCTCAAATTCCTATTTTCAACAGGGTACAAAAATAATCAGGTGGGTGTTTCAGCTGAAACTTTCCAAACACATTCTTGAGACACCAAAGACTTATTTTACCTCTTGTAAAAAGTGGCAAAATAGGAGTCCTTTATGACAACCTTATGCATGATACCCAAACCTTGCAAACCAAAAATGACCCTTACAAATGCAAAATATGACGATTCCAAGAGAGTAACAATTGGATTGTTGTTAAATGTGGAATCTGACTGTTGAGAAGTAGCTCGGAGGTAAAGGGCTGGATGAGATGTCTGTGTGACAGACTGGTAAGCGTAATGCCCAACTCACATTGTGAACAGTTAAGCCAAATACAGCAACATCTATGTAACGGGGAGACTGACACGGAGGGATCCATTTTGCAGTATTTATTAAGTCACACTTAAACATCAACTCGCACGACTGTGCGGACATACAACATACACAAAGGAGACTTAGCAGATAACAGACGCAGTGTGATTACCAGGCTTGGGTCAGAGGCAGGCAGCGTGATTCAGAGTCCGTGTAACAGGCTTTGGTCAGGGGCAGGCAGCGAGAATCAGAGTCCGAGGAAACAGGCTTTGGTCGAGGGCAGGCAGAAGACAGAGCAGACTCATGAAACGGGCTGAAGTGGTAAACGGGAGATCAGGCAGGCTAGAACGCTCAGAAATGCTGGCCGGGGCTAAACAAGACTTCGCACTGAAGTGTGTGTGTGAGCTGCTTATATGTGGTACGTGGGTCATTAGTGGAGATGGAGAACAGGTGTGCTGGGATCAGGGTAAATGGATGACGTAATGGTTAGAAGTCCGGAGATGGTGACCTCTGCTGGCCAGCGAGAGGAATGACTGGGACCGAGTCGGTGACAATCTAACACATTGCATTTGATCGCAATGGCCATTAAGCAGCTGTCTATGAACATGTCGAACCAACAATCAAAGACCACAGATTTTAGCCTAGGATTTCAGGAATCTTATTGGAATACCCACATTTGTCACAGACAACCAAATCATGGCTGAATTCCCACAATGTGAGCCGGGCTTTAGTTTAAATGGTTTTATGGCTGTTTTAAGTATTAAACTGCAGCTAGAGATGCTTGCCTTGTAAAAGTGTGAGGAGGTAGCGTACCTCAGAGGGTGGGAAACACAGTTCCCTAAAAGTATGTCAGAATTATGCATGATCAGAGAAATAAATGCTGTAACCGTGCTTTACTCTGAATGGTTTAGTGATTTCTCCCCCAGCAACCAAGTACTTATCTTATAAAGAGCAGACAGGATTTACTCAAGCGGCCAGTCTTTGATAAATAGAGATTTCTCTGCTAGTCTTAAGCTTCATTGTAGGTTTGGTTGCCTTTTTCATCAATATCAACAAAGTCCCTGCTGATAAATCCAGCTTAAACCAGCCTAGGCTGGTTGGCTGGTTTTAGAGGGGTTTTGACCATTTCCAGGCTGTTTCCAGCCATTTCCAGCCTGGTCTTAGCTGGTCAGGCTGGAAAATGACCAGCTAAATCCAGCTAAAACCAGCCTGGTTTAAGCTGGACATAGCTGGTTTTGGCTGGACTCCCAGCCTGGCTTGGCTGGTCAAGCTGGTTTTAGCTGGTCTTCTCCCAGCCTGACCAGCTAAGACCGGGCTGGAAATGGCTGGAAACCAGCCTGGAAATGGCCAAAACCCCTCTAAAACCAGCCTGGTTGACCAGCTAAAACCAGCCAACCACCCTAGGCTGGTTTAAGCTGGATTTTTCTGTAGGGGTTAGATTGAGTTTCCCTAGCATGTCCGTGTAGAGGACATAATCCAGCATGATCTCACGACAAAACGTAGGTATTTACGTTTTGCCAGTTTAGAGGCTAATTCATACAGTCGTTCAGTCATGCGAAATTGTACGATTTTAAAAACGAGGCGTAGCACCTAACCCCACCCCTAAACCCAACCATCATTGGGTTACAAGCAAATCATACTAAATTGTTAAATTAGATTGTACAAACTCATACGAATTAGTCACTAAATCAAAAAGTTACGAATTGCCGTGAGATTGTGTTGGTTGTTCTGTCTACAAGCAAGTCATTGCCACGGTGAGGCAGGTAAGAATAAAGCCTATAATCTGTCTCCCGTATGCTGTGTGACTGGATTTCCAATTGCAAATGTCTGTGCGGCAGACTTTAGAGTGTTTGTTCGACTGGTCTTAAACATGGCTGTTGATTTGTAACAGGTGGAGTATTAAACAGCTGATGTTGATCATTGATGTTCTTCCTGCATGCTTGAATTCCATCTTGTCACACTAGCTTCATTTAGGCACTGAGAGACTAGAGATGTCCTGCAAGAGATTAGTTATGTCTGTGAGAAACTAGTGATGTCTGTAAGAGTTTAATGATGTCTGTATGAGACTAGTGATGTCCTGTAGCTTCAGATGTGCTGAAAGAATTTGAATTTAGGTCATGTACACCTCAAAGGCCCTGTTCACACAAATATGGGTATTTTTAAAACCTCGGCCATCTGGCAGCTCAACCATAGGCATAATGTGTTTTTACTTTTTCATGTGGATGGAGATTTTGTTTCAAATGAATGAAGGAAAACTATATGTCCATTATGAAGGCCTGTGGAAACCTGTGGCCTAATATTTGACCGCTGTAACCTTTAGAAGAGTAGTTTCAATCATTCTTTGTGCTACAGTCATTGTTTTTCTTAAATTTTGATGTCTTTTCCAAAAAATAAAGGGTCTTTGTTGATCTACAACAAGTTTTTAAGCTTAATTTATTACTGATACAACATTTGATAAGTTTGACGATTGCAATATATTTGAAAAAAAAAAAGTTTTTATATTGTTCTCTAATTTTGATCTTAATTTTACATGTGAGTAATGTCAATAAATAAATCCATTTAAACTTTTTTTTTATCTAATTGGGGCCAGCGTTTATTAAAGAGTTTCTGCTGATACAACAACAACCGTAATAATACAATAAAAAGTGAATTATCATCTTTCACGTTTATGTAAAGTTTGTACATTTTAAATGATTGCTTTAATAATCTTTTGGCACAATTAAATTAGTTACATTTGGGCAAGGCAGAGAGAGATGAAGCTCAAATCACTATGATTTTAATTACAAAAAAACTAGAATAAAGAAGTTCCTCCACAGCAGCAAAAAGCAACATTTACGCTAATATAAAGACAGGAATGGACAATGAAGGGAAGGAGCTGTTGCCATAAAAACCCACAATTATAATGACAAAACCAGACACAGGTGAATATAATAAATGAAACCATGAATAAAAATAGAAACTGGGGCTATATACAATATCGCTCCCTATACAGCCATTTTAGGTGATGTACTTTACCACAAGGGGAGTTGGGTGACAATGGAGATAGGAGAGAGGAATAGCCTTATTTAGAGTTAAGCTTTGGGAAGTCACAAGGCTCCGGCGGCACTGGGAAGTCACACAGCTCCGGTAGCCATTCCTGGGACTCAGGTGGTGGCTCTGGCCATTCGTAGGACTTTAGCGGCGGCTTTGGCCAATTGTGGGACTCAGGTAGCGATTCTGGCTATTTATGAGATTCAGGCGATGGCATTGCCCATTCTTGGGACTTAGATGGCATCTCTGGCCATTCGTGAGACTCAGAAGGCGGCTCTGGCCATTCGTGTGAGTCAGGTGGCGGTTCTGGCCATTCGTGGGACTCAGGTGGAGGTTCTGGCCATTTGTGGGACTCAGGTGGAGGTTTTGGCCATTCGGGTGACTCAGGTGGTGGTTCTGGCAATTTGTGAGACTCAGGTGGCAGTTCTGGCCATTCGTGGGACTCAGGTGGAGGTTCTGGCCATTCGTGGGACTCAGGTGGAGGTTCTGGCCATTCGGGTGATTCAGGTGGTGGTTCTGGCCAATTCGTGGGACTCAGGCGGTGGCTCTGACCATTCATGGGACTCAAATGGTGGTTCTGGCCAATTGTGGGACTCAGGTAGCGATTCTGGCCATTCGTGAGACTCAGGCGGCGGTTCTGGCCATTCATGAGACTCAGGCGGCGGCTTTGGCCATTTGGGAGACTCAGGCGGCGGCTCTGGCAATTCGTGAGACTCAGGTGGCAGTTCTGGCCATTCGTGGGACTCAGGTGGAGGTTCTGGCCATCCGTGGGACTTAGGTGGTGGTTCTGGCCAATTTGTGGGACTAAGGGGATGGCTCTGGCCATTTGTAAGACTCAGGCGGTGGCTCTGACCATTCATGGGACACAAATGGTGCTTCTGGCCAATTCGTGGGCCTCAGGGGATGGCTCTGGCCATTTGTGAGACTCAGGTAGCAGCTCTGCCCATTCTTGGGACTCAGGCGGCAGCTCTGACCATTCAAGGAACTCAGGGCATGGCTCTGGCTATTCATGAGACTCAGGAAGCAGCTCTGGCCATTTGTGAGACTCAGGTAGCGGCTCTGCCCATTCTTGGGACTCAGGTGGCGGTTCTGGCTATTCGTGGTTCTCAGGCAGCAGCTCTGGCCATTCATGGAATTTGGGGGTATCTGTCACCACCATTCGAGGGATTCAGAGGGATCTGGCAACCACTATTTGAAGGATTCAGAGGGTTCTGGCACCCACCATTCGAGTGATTCAGAGGGTTCTGGTGCCCGCCATTCAAGTGATTCAGATGGATCTGGCTCCCACCATTCAGGGAATTCAGGAAGATCTGGCGCCTGCCATTTAAGAGACTCAGAGGGTTTTGGCGGTGTCAATGGCTCTAGCGATTTTGGCGGTGTCGACTGAATGAGGGCATAGGGGCTATTTTAGATACAGCAAGACTAAACCTGGGAAATAATAGGAAAAGGAATTAACAGAGAAAGTTTCGATTATGAATTATGAATTTCCAATAATACAATTTCATTCTGCTGATTTTGGTGTAAATCACTTTTATTACCACTAATGCAACGCTGCTTAATAAGTATCTCAGTGCATGAATCTCAGTAAGCCAGATGTTTCATTTTTTAAAGAAAGGATGAGTTTATTAATGAGTTTGTTTATCCTCAGCTTAGGCTGACATTTGAATGGCCTAATGTGCAAAACGTGAGAAAATGCACCCGTCATTACTCATAAAAATTCCCGTTGAGAAGTTCTGCAAGGACTTTTCTCCCTTTTGTGTGAACACATATTAATGAGCAAATTGGCCAGCATTGATGTATTCTAAATGAAACACAGATCAGATTGAATAAAGATAAATATTTCTAGTCAGTTTGAGCAGTCACAGATCCTATTGTTATCAGAGACCGGATAAGAGCATGTGAAACAGTCCATGCAAAGGACTGACGCTATTAAATCACCATTTCCAAGCACTTGTAACATTTTTCATGGCAGAAGACCAACAGAACCCGCTTTATTGCAAAAGACAAGTTTGGAGTTGTTGGAACTCACGCTGATGACATATTGTCTTGAAACTGTTTAACCGCCATGAATGAGAGTATGAGAAAGGTGACACAAAATTTCCAACATTGATTAGTCCCAGTGGAACATACTACATGTAAAAACATCCTCAGGCTTTAACTATTAAAAGGGATCATTCACCCAACAATGACTGAATTAATAAAAAATATTGAATGGTAATACTTTACTTGAAGGGTGGTTAATAAGACTGTAATGAAGCCTTAATGTCATAATCATGACGTGACACATGATTTTATGCATGCTTATAACAGCTGTCATTCACTCAGTTGTGACATTTTAAATGGCATACATCACATAATGTTTTTGTGTTAGTCATATCATCTTGACATTATCAAAACAAAATAAACATGATTGTCGTGAACCCATTTTAAATGTGTCAGGGATTTTATTATAATGTCATTAATAAATATTTGGACCTCCACTACAGTGGTACAAGCTGAATTTGTCATTAAACATGTCATTAAATATGAATGGCGCTCTTAAAAATGATTTGACAGAGTAATGCCATTTTTAATGAGACTTTTTAATGACAAATACAGTTTGTTCCCCTGAAAAAGGGATCATAAAATATTCATGACACAACTATAATGGCCCTCATGACAATTATTTTCATTCACTTCCTCAAGTGGACTGACTTAGTGGACTAATGTTATCAACAGTGAAGGATGCATATGAGCGATTTCGGATATAGTATTAGATTATCTGTGTTTAGTTAGTGTTAAAGCTAAACTGTGCTTTAAATTAACTGTGAGTTGTGGCCTTCCAAAATCTAAGTTTCACACCCTTGATGTAAACCATCATTGCTTAATTCATAACTTTTAACTCTAGACTAATGGGCAAGTCCAATTGCTGCAACATTGACTTATTCATGAAAACGTAGCCCTATATACATTTCTAGAGATCGCAAATTATGTAGTCAGAGGTACGTATGGCTGCATTTCAGCTTTAAAACGAAGGATACAGGGTGGTATGACGCCGTTGCTTTTTGCTCTTACCAGCTGACCGGTTACCTCCATATTGACAGCTTTCCCACTGTTACCAAGTTTGTCCAGTGGCTTGCCACATACGTTGGAAGATTTGAGACACAGAGCAAAGTTGACTGAAACAATGGGGTTCGAGTTCGGTGAAGAACAGTTTCAGAATGCAGGTAAGACAAAAGCCATCCCCCCTCCAAAAACAGAAAACAAGTAAATAATCAGGGTGAGAATGTGCTAAAATCAAAAAACGTGGTAAAAATCAGGCTGCCATGAGGGCTTTTCTTTTCTAGATTGCTTTTTAAAACACTGTTGGTTGGGTTTAGCAAAGTGGGTAGGCTGGTCAATCTGTACTTTCGAAAACACTATTGGTTGGGTTCAGGGAAGGAGGAGGGTGGCTCAGTCAGTCAGTCAGTCGGTCAGTCAACAGTGGCCTCTGGTGGATTTATGCGAGAACAGCAGGCACAAATGTTACTTGCGAGAGAAATGTGAGATCTGAAAAACCGCTTACCTCTGTGTAGATGGCTTTCCCGGTGTTACCAGTTTGTCCTGTGGCTCGCCGTGAAAGAGGGTAAGACAAAAACTGAATGCCTAAAATTAAATAAACAAGTAGATAACAGTGTGAGAATGTGGCATAATCTGAAAAAGTGGTTAAAATCAGGGGGCTTTACTTTTTCTGGATTTATTTTTAAAACTGTCGGTTGAGTTTAGGGAAGTGGGTGGGCGCTGGTCAATCGGTGCTTTTGAAAACACTATTTTTTGGGCTTCGGGAAAGACAAGGGTGGGTCAGTCGATCTGTCAGTCAGTCGGTCAGTCAATCAGTCAGTCAACAGCAGCCTCGACACGAGAACAGCAGGCACAAATGGCACTCACAAGAGAAATTTGAGATCTCAAAAAGCGTACACAATGGCTTCTGATGGATTCGCAAAAACAAAAACGTAGCTCCTGGAACGTATTTGGCACTCTCTAGAAATGTATATAGAGGTACAATTTCAGAATAAGCCTGGGTTGACTTATACACTTGTCATTGAATCCTCCGCTTTTCTGGACTTTTTCCTCTCTTCAGAAGTTCAGTAACTGTCAGAGCTGGAGCTCGGAATAAGTTTGCTAATATGACGTCAATCAGACTGGTATAGTGGCTAATTTCAAGAAATGACTGTAAGACATGCAAAAGTGAGCTTTGATTTACACAGATTTGTAGATTTGTAAATTGATTCAGACAGTTCTCAAAAAAAGAAACCAGTTCAAATGAATGATTTATGAATTTCTTTGCAAACTGGATTTCTTTTCAGACAATTTGCCTGAGGACCTGGAATGAAAGTGACAATGCTGTAAATAGTGCAGCAAGCATTTTGAGTGTGTTTGTGTGTGTGTGTGTGTGTGTATGTGTGTGTGTCTGTTTAAAAGAAGTCTAATAGAGATGTCGAAACATGAATGGCTAAAATTAGGATATTTTTAGGCTGTCAGTTAAAATCTAATAGATTAAGAATAGGCCATAACTGGACTAGTCATCAAAGACAAGAAGGACTAGACATGTAAAGTCTGTCTAATATATCTGTTTGATGAGTAATCTAGTTCTGTTTTATTTTTAGATGTCTATTAGATTTTCACTGACAGACAAAATCTAGCCTTGTTATAGCCAGGACATCTACATTTAGATGTCTATTAGATGTCTATTAAACACAAAATTGCTTGGTGGGCTTTATAAGACCCCTTTGCATGATTAGAAGCCATGGATGGTAAATTTATGTTTTCTAATATACTTTTTTGACTCCAATAATGATGTGGCCTTAAGAAATAAGGGTTTAGCTTAATTTATTTATTTATAATTTGTTTTTTTCTTTTTTACAGAAGAAAAAAGTCACATACTCCTTCGATCCCTCAAAAATATTTTTGCTGCTGGTTCAGACTTATTTATAATGAGCTAAATCAATCTAATTCTTGATTTTTTTTTTTTTTGGGGGGGGGGGGGGGAGGGGAATAACCTAATTGTTTTATGTTCATGCAACTTAAATTTGTAAAAAACAATTATGTTAACTTAAACAATTTTTGTTGGGACAACATGAAGCAATTGTGTGGGACCCTGCATTTTTAACAGTAATGAAAAAAAAGTTTTATTTTTGGGTGAATCGTCCGTGACTTATTTCTATGCCCCAATTCCTTTAATGGGCTTATCTTTCAAAGTGAGAGCATTGAAGAGTGTAGGGAACTAAAAATGTTTAGTGGAATGCTTCTTCTTGCATAATCTGTCTGTGTCACACAAACTGTACACAAGCAAAATTCTGAAGGGCCCTTTGAAGTGTCTAGTTTGACATCATTGGTTTGGAGTGACCCTTAAATATAGCTTCAATGAATGTTCTTACTGCAAAGTAAAATTCAGAGGCAGATACAGTTGTCTGCAGTTATTTTATATAAATGTACACTATACCTGACAAAAGTCTTGTCGTCAATCCCAGTTGTCATTCATTCATTAATTTTCTTGTCCGCTTAGTCCTTTTATTACACTGCAAAAAATGATTTTCTTACTTAGATTTTTTTTCTTTTTTTTTGTCCAAATATCTAAAAATTCCTTAATCAAGAAGCATTTTCTAGACAAGCAAAACATATAGTCTTGTTTTGAGAAATAATATGCCAAAATGAAGTGAGTTTTTCCTTAAAACAAGCAAAATAATCTGCCAATGGGGTAAGCAAAATAATCTTACGTCAAAATAAAAAACAAGATTAATTTGCTTACCCCATTGGCAGATTATTTTGCTTGTTTTACGGAAAAACTCACTTAATATTGGCATATTATTTCTCAAAACAGGATAATATGTTTTGCTTGTCTACAAAATGCTTCTTGATTAAGGAATTTTTAGATATTTAGACTAGAAACAAGAAAAAAAATCTAAGTAAGAAAAGCATTTTTTGCAGTGTAATCCAGGGTCGCCACAGCGGAATGAACTGCCAACTTACCCAGCAAGTTGCCCTTCCAGCCGATGCCCTTCCAGCCGCAATCTCTGGGAAACATTCACACGCACACACTCATACACTACAGACAATTTAGCCTACCCAATTCACCTGTACCGCATGTCTTTGAACTGTGGGGGAAACCGGAGCACCCGGAGGAAACTCATGCGAAGGCAGGGAGAACATGCAAACTCCACACAGAAACGCCAACTGATCCAAGGTTCGAACCAGCAACCCAGCGATCTTCTTGCTGTGAGGCGACAGCACTACCTACTGCGCCACTGCTTCGCCCTAATGCCAGTTGTAAGAGCAACAAATAATAACTTGACTTCTAGTTGATCATTTGGAAAAGTGTCAAAAGATAGATTTTTCTGATGAATTATCTGTTAAACTGCATCCCGATCATCAATAAATACTGCAGAAGACCTGCTGGAACCTGCATGGACTCAAAATTCTCAAGCAATCAGTCAAGTTTGGTGAAGGAAAAATCATGGTTTGGGTTACATTGAGTATGGGGGTGTGCGAGATCTGCAGTGCGGATGGCAACAACAACGGTTATTATTTGCTGTTACTAAAACTTGGATGGCAAAATATTTTTCAGGTAGTGTATATATAATATAACCATGGCAAATTTTGATATGAAGTTACTTTTTTTCACTTTTAATCACATTTATTATTTAATTTTTAACCAGAAAGGACACAGGCTTCTCTCAAAATATAACAAGATGACGTACAAGAGGCATCACTGTGGAAGAAAACATTTCTTAGCTTTATTGTTCAAAAGTGCATTCCTGTAAAAAGCACTCATAAATATTTTAAAGCTCCATTTACTTTGCAGCTACAACGTTGTTAATCAATGACATATGATTTTGGTGAAGCCAAACAGCCCACATTGATGTAACGTTTTAAATAACGGTGTTCAAGGGTCGAAATTCCTGGTGAAAACTCAAAGCAACAGAATCACACCAACCTGATCAGGTGGACAGAATCTGTTCCTTATCTGATTCAAAACCATGCTTTGTGTTATACTTAACTATGTTTAATACTTTAAATTGTGTAAGCAGTGAAACTATATAATGCTAATAGGGTAAAAATGCATTTTAAGTTTTTGTGTCCCCTTCATAGGGCGAGGCAGTGGTGCAGTAGGTAATGCTGTCGCCTCACAGCAAGAAGGTCGCTGGGTTGCTGGTCTGAACCTCGGCTCAGTCGGCGTTTCTGTGTGGAGTTTGCATGTTCTCCCTGCCTTTGCGTGGGTTTCCTCCGGGTGCTTCGGTTTCCCCAACAGTCCAAAGACATGCGGTACAGGTGAACTGGGTAGGCTAAATTGTCCGTAGTGTATGAGTGTGTGTGTGGATGATTCCCAGAGATGGGTTGCGGCTGGAAGGGCATCCACTGCGTAAAAACTTGCTGGATAAGTTGGCAGTTCATTCCGCTGTGGCGACTCCAGATTAATAAAGGAAATGAAGGAATGAATGTCCCCTTCATTTGCCTCACATTGCTTTGGTCGTTATCTGTTTTTGAGATCCATCTTTTCACAACAAGGACAATTGAGGGACTCAAACACTCACTGAAGCTCTAGAAACAGTTGAACAGAATGAAGATGTCTATGTTTTACCATTTAAAACAGCTCTCCTGTAACAGAACAGAATATACACTCCTGATGAAAAGTATTCACATTTTAAGTTGGTAGATTGAAACCAGGTTGTAAGTGCTGCTTCAAAATCCCCCCCAAAAAAAACAGGAGCAAGTAACAAAAAAGAGAGAGAGCACTCAATGTGTGGAAAACCAAATTTAAACTCAAACAGCTGTATATCCGCTGACATCTGATGGAAAGTTTAAGACCTTAGCCTTAAAAAGTTACAAATCTGTGCAAAAATGTGGCTTTCATGTTCTGCAGCCACGCTGAATCTCTCGAGGGCAAAGGCTAAAAGACTTTTTCTCTTTAAGCATGGCAGGATGTTGAGCGCAAGCATCCTAATTCTATGATAAGGGTGTCACGATCCTCCAAATCCTCGATTCGATTACATTTTCGATTCTAAAGTCACGATTCGATTCGATTTTCGATTATGAATAATTAATTAATTAATGACCAATTAATTATTTGTAGCCTACCGTTTAAACTACCTGACCTGCATGGTCTTTGTTTTACCCATAAACAATTCATACAGTAAATGAATAAAGGCAAGATACACACATAATTACCACCTGTCAATCACTTTTTTCTGTGATCTGTGTCGTTATAATGGCGTGGGTAAAAAAGACGCACAACCAACAGGAACCAGCCAACAGTATCTGAGGTGTTCGCTAAAATGACTAAGTACAAGTGAGTGAAAGATTGAAGCAGTCCTCTGACTGCCTGGACCTGCTGTCTCGAGCGCATGGCTGTGAGTGCGTCTGTGTCTGTGTGGTCACGTGATGTGCATTTTCAGCGGTAGAGAGGAAGAAGGGCTGCTCAGAAATGCTACACGCCACTGTGGATGTCAAATCGTTGTTCTAAAATGCCATTTAAAAACAAAGACAGTGTAAACAGGGCCTGAGTGTGAACTTTTCGCGAGCGGATTTGCAACGGGGGCGGGCGGAGGATCGCGATGCCGGTGTTGTCTATCTGACGAACCGTACGTAATACGTACATAGCAGAGCTTGCAAAACTGTGTTTTTTTTTTGTCGACAACACGAACGTTCTCAACATAACTCACTGGAAATCCAAAATGCTTACACACCGGCGACTTCATTGGAAGAGGAGAGGGTTTAAGTTCTGTCGACGGGTCTCCTGCTTCTGCAGTTTAACAAGCACTTCAACAAGCCTGCTTTTTTCCCGCTTGGCAAGCCAAGCTGACGTGACATGGGGGCATGGCAGCATCGACGATTCTATTTTTTGATTCGATAATCGAAATTGAGCATAAATTTCGGTCTACCCAGATTAATGGTGTACTCACACTTTGACCCCCATTTGCCCAGTTGTTTGGCCCAGGTGGGATTCAGTTGGCTGGCCCTGGCCCAGTTGAGGTGTGCCAGAGCATGGTTTGGTAGGGCTTTGGCGTGGAATGCTTTGTTTCATGTGAATTTATTAATCATTCTTACTTTTCAATGAACGTGAACTGTCAAAGTTTATCAAAGATACCAACCTCTCACTGCACCTTCAGCAAACCTCCTAATACGTCAAGCACAATGACTTTCATGAACATTTATGAGCCTCAAAAGTGGTGGATGTCTTCAGCAAAGGATTTGACTGCATGTTACTGCATCCCAAACGAAAAACAACATAACTAAGGCCAGTGTTGGGTAGTAGCGTCGCTACAAGTAGTGACGCTATAGCTTAACTACATTTCTTAGTAGCTTGGCGGTAGCGTCGCTACTTTTTAAATCAAATAGCTTTTCAGTAGCGAAGCTATTATTTTAGGCAAGTAGCGCAGTAGCGTCCACACAAGCTACATTTAGCGATCGCGGATTAGTAAGTGACAGCTTCAACACTCACGGAGCTGTGAGGCCGGTGTCTAGCCAATGAAAGTAAATCCATATGGTGGCGAGAGTGACGATTTCTTCTTTTTGCTGTTTTAAGGTGGTCAACAACAGACTTTTTGGTTATATATATATACTGCCAGTGTGGTTGTCAGTGTCGCCATGGAAACGACTCCCTCACCTAAATCACGCCTTGTTACGTGCTGATCAGGGACAGCTGCTGCTCGTTGGAAGGGGAGTATTTAACAGACGCCGTCTTCCAAGGTGCAAGGTGACAGCAGGAAACCCGCTGAGTTCTCTCCTTCCACTGGGCACCCTGATCAGCACTTCACACTGCACAATCCCTGGACACTTGGACACTAAATTCACCGCCCTGCACATCCCAGCGCACTTATCCTTTGCTCCACTCCCTCAATAAACACTGGGGATTTTTATTGCCTACCAGTGTCCATGTAATCTCTCCCCTGCGACTATATATATATATATATATATATATATTTTACTTTAGTAAAGGCTAAAGTATCCTAGGGTAATTACAATTAGTTCATGATAGTTACTAATGATACTACATTATGTAATGTAATTCATTAATGAATAGTTGTAAATATTTAATATAATATAATATTCTAAATATTCCCCTTTGCTCAGGCGCACTTTTCACTCACACTACAAGTGTACTGCACCAAAGCCCAACTGAACCAAGTTCTGGCACACCTCTTCCAACCGGACCAGGGCAGGGCAACTCACACTTGTCAAATGAACCAGGAAATGCTCCCAGACATTTAGCCTAGTGTGAGTGCTCCCTGAATCTTTTTTTGACATTTAAAGTTGAGTGTTTTTGTTGGTTTTAGTCTTGATCAGCTGATGAACAGCTGTTTGAGTTACAATGACTGCTCTGTCTTTTTTCTTACTTGTTTTGGATTCTTCTTTTGTCATTTTGAAGCAAACTGGTTACAATCCCCCAGCACAAAGTGTGTATACCTGTCATTTCCCCCATGTCTTAAGATTTTAGTCAGGACTATACTTGCATATTTTCCAGAGAACAAATTAAGTACAATTTACCTTGATAATCAAATTAATTCCCCACCCCCAGCTCTTAATGCAGAGTGTTTCTTTTTGGACAATCAGTGAGTATTTTGAACCTTTTAAGTTTGTTTTTAACAGAGTTCCTCAATTATCCTCAGTGCGAAAACACGAGGAACAGAGTGAAAAGATTAGGAACAGAGTGAAATGTTCAAATGCAATTATGCCATGTGAAACTAATTTCTGGAATTATAAAATACTTCTTTTTTATCCCAGGGCAAAATAAGCAGTCTTAGATCGCAGAGCGTGACATGTTCATGGGTGGCTGATTAATTCACTCTCTAAATTTTATAGGCCGTCTAATAAAGAACCAACAGAGGCATGAGAATTGATTACATGTGTATGTGGGAGTATAAGAGAGTTTTTACAGAATCAATAAAAGTCAGATGAGGAAAGTTTATGGGATCCAATGCTGTTCATGTCAGGGTCCTGAGAAAAAAAAAGACTTAAATGTAGAATTAGAAAGGATTTTTAATTAACAAACATGAGACACAGCACAAGTTGGATGAAAATAAAACCATCGTCCATTCCAGATACTAGGACATGGTATAGGAGAACAGTCTCCAGATGAAACCAATGGAGAGCATGTTGTGATTCAACAAATTAGAGTGATTCACTGGAAGACAGAACTACTGAAGCCATAGAGAGCCTGGTGAGCCAGTGGATACACAGGAACCAACAGTAGACAAGACTCAATACAGGACAGCAGGAAGCCAAGAGAGATGACCTAAAGCAGGGGTCACCAATCTCGGTCCAGGAGGGCCAGTGTCCCTGCAGGATTTAGCTCCAACTGGCCTCAACACAAGCCTGGGTGTTATAAGTATACCTTGTAAAACTTTGATTAGCTTGTTCAGGTGTGTTTGATTAGGGTTGGAGCTAAAATTTGCAGGGCACCGGCCCTCCAGGAACAAGTTTGGTGACCCCTGACCTAAAGAGATAGTTCAACCAAAAGTTATGGAAGTCAATTGTCTTTTATATTCAACAGAACAAAAAACATTACTTAAAACTGAAAGCCAGCAGCCAAATAGGCCATGGCACTGACATTAAACAACCTTTTATTTGTATTTTTATTGACCATGAGATCCTAGGTCTATCTTATTTCCTAAATTGTAAATCCTTGTATTAGGAATCTCATGCTCCAGAGCTTTAGAAAGACATCTTCCTTCAATCTACTCCTTCCTCAATGTTTATGTCCTTTTTCTTGCATCCTAGGATATAACTGTGATGCAAAATAGGAAACAAAGGAGTAATTTAAGGATGCAAATCAATTTCATTGTGAAATGTGTTTTGTTTCTTGTTAAGAGAATCCAGCCTTGTTTGTTGAAGTGCCTGACAAAATGTGGCGCAGCTGTGGAATCGATAGAGATCTGTCTGGAATGGGTTCAAGTGAAAGTGCTGAGGCGTGCTGATCACTTAATCCCTTGTCTCTGCAGAAAACAAAGAAGGCAGGCATTAGTGACAGCAATATGGAGTCATCGTTCCCCCGTTCTCTGTCTCTGGTGTGTATATCCAGTCTTGTTGATGAGTTCCAGGAGCCACCAGCATTGGTATGCTTAGCTTATAACCTCCAGAGGTGGATAGTCTGTCACCAAAGTGAATCTCCATCCATGCAGGTAATAGTGCAGGTCGAGGACAGCCCATGTGACGGCTAGGGCTTCCTTATTCAGGCTTGCGTACATAGTACACTGTTTGCTCATCTCCTACTTTTTCGTATCCACAAAGTTCTCGTGTAAACCCACCTGAGGTCGCTGTCGTCTTTCTGACTGAATGATTGACCGTGCGACTGCCCTATCGACTGACCTACCCTCCTTCTTCCCTAAACCCAACCAATTTTACCAATTGACCCGCCCACCCACTTATACTTTTCTAAACCCAACCAACAATTTACAAAAGCCGTCCAGAAAAAGAAAAGCCCTCGTCTGCTTTTTACCACGTATTCGGATTTTACCACATTCTCACCCTGTTATTAACTTGTTCACTTTATTTTTTGGAATCTGTTTTTGTCTTACCTGATTACTAGAACCGTTCTTCCCTGGACTCGAACCGGGTCGTCATTGTAGTCAGCTCCTCCCAGCTTCCCAAGTACACAACAAGCTATCTGGACAAACTGGTTGCAGCGGGAAAGCCCTCCACATGGAGCTAAGTGGTCAGCCATTAAGCGTGAAAAGGAACAGCTTCATACCGCCCCGTAGTGTTCGCTTAAAAAATGAAATGCAGCTATACGTACCTCCGGCTGCATAATTCACAGTCTTTAACTTTTTAACTGTGACTTGAGTCGTTTGTTGATCTGGCATCTCAGGTACCGTGCCTCTGTGAATGAAGTCATCATACCAACTCTCAGAGTAGATAATGACATCAACGAGGTAAGTTGCATACTCTTGGTGTGGCCATAACTGAAGGTCAATCAACTGCTTGTATGTGGCTTCTTCTGCTCCGTGCAGGCAGAAGGGCAAAGCCTGGTACTGCCAATGGCTGCTAGAGGTACTAAAGGCTTTTTCTCTGGAGCACTTGCCAGTAGCCTTCAGCATGGAGATAAAGAAAGTTCTGCCCAGTCAATGCAGGAACTTTGGACATGAGGTATTTCTTAAAGCAGGAGATCTCATTTAGATGATTGAAAGTCATTACAGAAGCATCTTGTGAGGTCATTGTCTAATTCTGAGGTAGGGTTGCTGATCTTTTGCAGCAGGACATTGGTCCACCTGGAGGTATGCCACTGAACTCATGACTAACTGAGAACCTGAGCAGGGCTTTCAGTTCTGTTTTCTGGTTAGGGCTTTTACGTCTGTTTTTTGTTTTGATGTTAATTGCTTGTGTTAATGTCAGGCTTCTATGCTTGAGTGTAAGTAGCCAGGTTGTCTCGAGGGGCAATCCAGTGCTTTAACAGGTTGATGTGATAGTTCTGATCCTCCTGTCATTGCGGTGGTGGATGTGAGCACTTGGACATGATTGCCAGGTTGGAACTGTAGATCTCTGGGCCAAACATAAAAATGCTGTTGTGCTTTCAGGGACTCTGCCAAGTGTTTATTGACTATAGGCATGGCACATCCTGTCTGTTGTCATATGTCACATACATGAAGTGAAACCTGTGGATTCCAAAGAGCACTTACAGCAGCATCCCGTCCCAGTCATGCCCATTCCCCTGCCAAAAGATGTCTATTATCTTCACTGACAGCACAAATTTAGCTTTGTTTTATCCAAGCTGTCTATGTTTAGACGCCTATTACACTTGTGAGAAGTAGTCCAAAACTAGGCTAGCCATTAAATACAGAGATTACACAGACGTGCACGATAGAATTGCACAATGTTATTTCCAGAAACATGGAGGGTTTATAAGAAAGCTTCTGGTGTATAATGAGAGGGGAAAACAAACAAGAGAACATCCAGATCCAGCTTTTCAGAGCAGCAGCCAGAATCCAGTCATCTCACAACCCCTGCAACTCTGCTGATGTCCCCAAGCCTGTCCTAGGACACCACAGCCTCAGCATTGATGCTTGTGATTGGCTTGACATGGAGCTATTCCATAACCCTGTCTATACCGACTCCAGACCTGCATAAACTGCAGCAGAATGAGGAACATATTGAGGTCAAAAAAGGTCTGTAAAGGCCATCTGCGCCTTGGTGCTGATGGTAACTGCTTTATTAAGTACCATAAAGCTGAGAAGTGATTGAATGGGAATTGTTACTCATGAAAATGAAGAAAACTTCCTAAATAAAATAAAAAAAAATTATATTTATAATTTGATATTATTAAAAATATTTGTATACATTTTTAACACATTTACTTTTTGGAGAAAAATTACCATAGACTGGCGAGGAACCATATATTGTCACTTCATTGAGATTGAGTTTGAACCTTAAGTTCTAAAGTCTTCAAATAGCCCCAAATAACACTTCAGCTTAATTTACAAGTTTTTAATAAAAATACTCAATTCTGCCCACATAACTCCATGCATCTCGTAAGGTAAAACAACAGTTTAATGACTGCACAGAGACCTTATTAAAAATAATTTTTACCAGATTTGTGTTGCAAGCTCTTTATACATACATACCCTGGTATAGATTTCTGGAGAGAGCGAAATATGTCCCAGGTAAGTTTTCTTGCAGTTTTTCTTTTTGTAAATACGCCCGAGGCTGCTGTCAACTGACTGACCAAACAACCGATAACCCCACCCACCTCCTTCCCTCAACTCAACCTATAGTGTTTTCAAAAGAGCTGATTGAACAGCACCCACCCACTTCTATGAACCCAATTGATAGTGTTTTCAAAAGAAGCAATTGACCAGCACCCACACCCTTCACCAAACTCAACCGACAGTGTTTTCAAATTAAGCGATTGACCAGCGCCCATCACTTATCTATTCCCAACTGACAGTTTTTTCAAAAGAACGGATTGACCAGCACCCAACCCCTTCTCTAAACCCACCCGACAGTGTTTTCAAAAGAAGTGATTGACAGGCACCCACCTCCTTCCCTAAACCCAACCCACAGTGTTTTCAAAAGCACCGATTGACCAGCACCCACCCCCTTTCCCAAACCCAACCAACAGTGTTTTTAAAAGCACAGATTGACCAGCGCACACCCACTTCTCTAAACCCAACCAACAGTGTTTTCAAAAGTAGCGATTGACCAGCACCCATCACTTTTCTTTACCCAACCCACCCACCCACTTCCCTAAACTCAACCAACAGCGTTTTCAAAAGCACCGATTGGCCAGCACCCACCCCCTTCCCTAAACCCAACCAACAGTGTTTTCAAAAGTAGCGATTGACCAGCACCCATCACTTCTCTTTACCCAACCCACAGTGTTTTCAAAGACACCGATTGACCAGCACCCACCCACTTCCCTAAACTCAACCAACAGAGTTTTCAAAATAAGTGACTGACCAGCACCTACCCTTCCTTAAACCCAACCGACAGTGTTTTCAAAAGAACCAAAAGAACCAAGAAACAGAAACCGCAAGCGGTGTCATACCGTAGCATTAATTTTAAAAATGAAATCCAACCATACATAGTTTGGCTTTTGCTTTTCTTTTTTGGACAGCTTTTGTAAATCGTCGCTTGGGTTTAGGGAAGGAGGAGGAGAAGGGTCAATCAATCAGTCATTCAGTCAGTCGGACAGACGGTCGATTGACAGCGGCCTCTGGTGGCTTTTCACGCGAGAACAGCGCGGGCGCGAACGGCGTGCACTCCCGAGAGGCGTTCGAGAAGCGAAAAAGCACGGCACAGCAACAAACCAAACAAAAACTGCACTAATACGTACCTCCCAGGACGTATTTCGCTGTCTCCAGAAACGTCCGTAAGGCTACGTTTCCACAATGAGCCTGGGTTGATTTTAGAGCATTTCGAGGGATGTAAATAAAAACAACGGTCCCAACGTATTTCCTGTATTATTTTTTTTATTTCTATAGCTCCTGAGAATACAAAAAGAGCCTCATTTTGATAAATAATGTTATGATAGCTGTTTTAACAATAAGTTATGATTGAATTGCCTCCTGTTACAGTTATGAATTAGTTTGAGAACAAGCAGGAAATGTTCATGGGCCAATAACATGACCACATTAAAATGGTCTATACTGCCAAATAAACATATAGGAGCCGTTAAATTTGGCTGTCCTTTGGATTAATTTGAGTATTAAGAAACTGCACGTGTTATTTTGCCTTTTATAAGCCCTAGTATTGGGGAATTGGCCTCACAGCTAAGAATAGATGATTGAATTATTTTCTTGAAAGCAAAGACTGCTGGTAAGATGGATATGCGATGTGGTCCACTCTAAACACACAGCCCACACACACTTTTGGGGGAGTTTTGTACTGGTAATGGAAAACAAGGAGGCAGGACAAGAGGAGCACATGGACAGCATTCACACACTCAAAAAAGACAGAGCCATGTGGTCAAGCACAAAACCGGCCAATATTTAATAGATACAAAGCTGACAGGATGCTCAGAGCAGACCTCTGAAAGTTTGGACAATATTCATCCACTTTCATCATTTCAAAAAAGAAAGTTGGACCAACGTTGATGTTATTTATCAGTTTCTTTATGACTTCATCACCTTTATTCCAGCACATGACCTTGATTCTACATCCGCAACTGATTCAAGACACTTTCAGTTTGCTACATTTCTTTTCTCCTCTCGTGTACAGGCAAGATCAACTTTTCTGCCAGCAGAGTTTGAGGGGCTTTTGTAAAGATGTCAAAACAGATGTGAAACGGTAACCGGATAGTCTAACATTTTTGAGCAAAAGCCTAATTAAAGACAGATAAAAGGAAAAACGGGGCTGTGTTTTATTTAAACATCAACGATTTTTATGTTGAAAGATTTGCAATATAGTTCTAAATGAATGCGGTGCGAGTTGTGTGAAATGGTGTTTCTGTGCTGTTCTGAATCGTGAAAGTAATGCCGAGTTCAGACTGCATGATTTTCAAAGTAGTCGTGTCACAGACGTTTTCACACTGCATGACTATCTGGGCTTGCGTTTCGTCGCTGCTTTGTTTAGACTGCAAGATGGATCGGCGACAGGGGGTTTCACATTGCATGACTTTACTATAGGAAGAATCGCCGACAACTTCGTCCAAACTACGTCTCACAGCCAAAAACACGTCGTATATGTTTTGTTATTAACCGCATAATGAGAAAGAAGCCTTTAATGGGGTAGAACATGTACATGTTTGCTCACCTGGCTTTAAAGGGAATTAGCCATTTCTCCTCAACGTTGCTAATAAACTAATTTCTTTCTGTATGAAACGTCAAACAGACACGGTTGCTCCTGAGTCCTGTCAAACTTCACTAGTTTTTCCTCCATTTCGTGGGTCCAAATAAACCGAAAATGAGCGCTTTTAACTTCTCCCTCAGCCTCCCGCTGGCCTGCAGCAGGTATACACACACGCACACACAAGTAAATGCCGCTCTCTCATTGGCTGTAGGCGATGGCTGATGTTATTTTCAGTCAAAACTCAATTCACAGGGCATGATTTGAATCGCCGACAGCTCCAGATATTTAGCGCACCGAATATCTCACAGGCATTGGCGACTCATCGGCGATTCTCTCAGATCGCGTCTTTGATAGTTCATACTGTGTGATTGTCACTCACGTGCACGAGCAGCGATTTGCCTGTGATTTCAGGCATTTGTCGGCGATTTCTCAAAACCTGTTGGCGAGCCAAAATCGGGGCTAAAATCACGCAGTCTGAACTAGGCAATATTGTGTGTTTTGTAGTATGGAAGAAAGCAGCATTAACATTTAGTTAAACGTCTTCTGTTGCTTCCAGCAGAATTGAGAAAGAAATTTTAATTTAAAACAATAGGGATTGAAAAGATCATCACAGAAAATCCTATGTGAAAAAGAAGAACTGCAATTATTACATACTTATAAGTCAAGAATGCAGCGTTTGTAGCTGTATTTATAAACTACTTACTAACGTTTGTTAATGTAAAGTTAATGCTTAAAGATAATGACTTAACAAATTGCTAATGCTTAATAGATGATTAGTGTGTAATTATAAAGTGTTACCCATTTGTCTTTTTATTCCTGCTATAAAGAAACCTTTGTTCAATGTAAAGTGTTCACAGTTTTTCAATAAACCGCACAGTATAGATGCCAGTAAAAAAAACTTTATCTTAAAAGCACAAGCTCATATTGTTTGAACAAATCACATTTCACCCGCACAGCAAGAGTAAATGGATGTGATGACAGCTTTAGGTTTATAAAAGTATTTGAATCACAACTGTTTGGCATGAAACCAGTAATTCATTTCGCCTCAGCAAGTTTAGGCATCACCTGTCACACCTCACAGTGATGCTTTTGGCATTTTGAAAGATAGAGAGATAAGAATCCCTTAAATCAATCGAAAAGAGCTTAAACGTGAACAAACATGAGCCTAATGCCATGGAACCAATCAGGGAAAGTTTTTTTTTTCTTATAAGAAAGCAAAGTCCAGAAAAGACACACTTGTTTTATCACCAAGAGTTTCCTATTAGGCAATTAAACTCATTTAAAGGCTAAATAAAGTGTCTCAATTTTTGATTTGTTTTTGATTGACAAAATCGTGTAACTGATTATGAATATTTGGTACACTGTAAAACCCAAGAAGTTTAGGAAACTCAAACCATGTGAGTTTATATGGTGACCATATAAAATGATTGCAACAAACCATTTAAGTTCAACAACTAAACATAACGAGTACTGTAAACTTAATCCATTTGAGTAAACGAAGCAATTTGAGCTCAGTAAAACTCAATAAATGAAGAGAACTCAAACCAACTGAGTACTTTAAAACCCAATAAGTTAAGGCAACTCAAACTGTTTGAGGAAACCGATTGATGCAAACCATTTAAGTTAAAAAATCTATTTGAGTACTGTGAACTTACTTTAAGTTGAAGTAATAAGGTATTTATTAACTCATTAACTTCAATACTGAGCTCAAAACTCTTTTCAAATAAATAGAATCAACTTTAAGTCAATTTTGAGTTAACAAAAGTCAAATGAATGAGTCAATAAAATGAGTCATTTCATTTGATAAAGTTGACTGTTGGGTTTTACAGTATTGGTTTTTGACTTTACCTAAATGTTTTAGTTCAGCTTACTTAATAATTTCGAGGCAATCAGTTTCCTAATATTTTCCTAGTAATGTAAACACAAAGTGTGTAGCTGACTGTACTTTAAAGAAGTGCCCATTGCCTAAACATTAGTATGGAGCTAATAACATGCCAATACAATCTGAATTTGAATTGTGTTCATTTGAATTGTTTACAATTGTAATTTAATTAATCTGAATTTTTATATGCTGTAAAAAGTGTTTTGAATTTGAATTTTGTCCACTTTTCCCTGTTGACCTCTGAACTACTCTCTGCTGAATCTGAATTTCACGATCTGAGTTTCTGGTTTTGAATTTTAGGATATTGAATTTGATATTCTGAATTTCTTCATCTTGAAAATTTAAAACAGAGTTTTTACAAACTGGATATCTGCAGTCTATGAATTCAGAACACAAAAAATCTGAAATTTGAAAATACGTCGATAAATAAAATTCAGCCATGGAAAATTCAACTGTCTTAAATTTCAGATGTTCAATATTCAAACTATGCACTTCAAATTCGAATTAAGAAATTCAAATAAAAAAATTTTAACAGCCTATAATATCATCACTTCAACTTAAATAAAGTAAGTTCACAGTACTCATATAGATTAACTCAAATGGTTTGTAGCAATCAGTTTTCTCAAACGGTTTGAGTTAACTTATTGGGTTTTACAGTACTCAGTTAATTTGAGTTCTCTTCATTTATTGGATTTTACTGTGCTCAAATTGCTTCATTTACTCAAACAGATTAAGTTCACAGTACTCATTAGGGTTAGCCTTATGAGCTTAAATGGTTTGTTACAATCGGTTTCCTCAAATGGCTTGAGTTACCTTAACTTTTTGGGTTTTACCAACACAATCTCACAGCAATTCGTAACTTTTTGATTTAGTGGCTAATTCGTATGAATTCGTACAATTTAATTAGTACAATTTAGTATGATTTGCTCATCACCCAATGACGGTTGGGGTTAGGGGTGGGGTTGGGTGCCACGCCTTCTTTTTGAAATAGTACATTTTAGTACGAATGAACTCTAACGAATTAGCCAATAAACTGACAAAACATCAATTTTCTCATGAGATCAGGCTGGTTTTACAGTGTATTTATTCATGTTAGTTATCGTTAGTTAATGAAAATACAGTTGTTAATTGTTAGTTCATGTTAACTTAAGGTGCGTAATGTTTACAAGCATCAATTTGGATGCAAATAAAGCATTAGTAAATGTTGAACTATGATTAATAAATGCTGTACAAGTATTATTCATAATTAGTCCATTAGTAAATGCATTAACTAATGTTAACTAATAAAACCTTATTGTAAATATATTTAAACACAAATATGAAACTTATATAATAAAAATAGACTTTCTAAGATAGAAATCACGCTAAATTAAATGTACAATCACAATACTTTATTAAAAAAACATTCAATGTATACAAGGAGACACACACAAACATACACGCACACACACATTTACAGGTCAGCAATGCAGTTCACAGATTATATTCGAGTAAAACATCAAAAGTAGAAATATATTTGCGCAAATAAAGTATAAAACAGATTCTTTATGGATAACAGAGAACGAAAGAGCAAACATTCACAGTTTTATATACATTCATGATGTTCTAATACAACGAACAGAAGCAAAACATACAAAAAAAAGTCCATTATGAACTGCTACATGAAGATAGTAATGATGTAAAAATATATGTATATCTCAGCAGGATTGATATAAACATGACATTAATGTGTGATATTAACATACGTTTGTGCATTAAATCAAACGATTAAACAAAGCTGTTTCTACATAGCTCTTTTGTTTTTCTCATCCAGCTCCTTTATTATCGCCTGGACCCAGTCACTTCTTGGATCGGCGCAGACTGACTTTGGTTTTAACTGTCTTTTGAGCCTCATCTTGAAACTGTTTGGAGACCAGAAAAAAACATTTGAAAAAGGCCTAAATATCTCTTGTAAGAGTTTTTGTGAAATGCTGCATGCGGGAGCCAAGTGTTGCTGTGATTGTTTTAGATTTGCACGATATTAAGGCATACTCACACAACAGCGGGAATGTTGCATCCTCCGTCTGTTAGCTGCACTCTGTAACTCATAATATTTCTTCTCATGTTTTTCTTGATGCCTGTGACATATTTCAAACAACAGTTTTCATAGTAACCTGAGAAGAAAGCAAAAGTGTGATCAGTCATTTGCCTGTGGGCACACACATGCACGCACGCATGCACACACACAAATAATAATAAGTATAAGAATGATAAAATAATTTGATTATAAAAAAAATAAAAACATTTAGTTGTAAATAAATATTTAAATTCAATGCAAACAAGGCCATCAGCAATTGTTACCTACAGTTGAAGTCAGAATTATTAGCCCCCCTGAATTATTAGCCCCTCTGTTTATTTTTTCCCCTAATTTCTGTTTAACGGAGAGCAGATTTTTTCAACACATTTCTAAACATAAACTCTTGTCTAATAACTGATTTATTTTATCTTTGCCATGATGTTAACTTAACTAGGTTAATTAAGTTTACTAGGCAGGTTAGGGGAATTAGGTAAGTTATTGTATAATGATGGTTTGTTCTGTAGACTATTGAAAAAAAAAGCTTCAAGGGGGTAATAATTTTGTCCTTAAAATAGCTTTTAAAAAATTAAAAACTGCTTTTATTCTAACCGAAATAAAACATATAAGACTTTCTCCAGAAGAAAAAATATTATCAGACATACTGTAAAAATTTCTTTGCTCTGTTAAACATCATTTAGGAAATATTCTAAAATGAAAAAAAAATAAATTCAAAGGGGGGCTAATGATCCGGACTTCAGCTGTAATTCCCATCATATTTTCTTCAAATATTTTTAATATTATTGTTATTTTAATTTAGATACTATTATAACCAATATATATTGTTTTTTATATACTGAAGACATCTTAATATATAAAAAAAGTATGCAAATGTATACAAAATGTTAATATTATAAGCAAAAATACATAATATTACATTTCCTTCAGCTTTATAGTACCATTATTCATCAGGGGTCGCCACAGCGGAATGAACCGCCAACTTATCCAACATGCACACACATACACTGTGGTTAATTTAGGCTATCCGATTCACCTATATCAGTATACTGTGGGGGAATCCGGAGCACCCGAAGGAAACCCACACTGAAAACCCTAAGTTGACTAAACTAAATTAATTGAGTAAATCGTTGCCTCAATTAAATTGAGTAACGGAGTCTCCCAAAATTTGCATCTTTAAGTTTATTTAACTTGCAGGTTTGTTAGATTATACTGAAATTGTTCAGTTTAGTGTGTGTGTGTTTGTGTGTGTAATTATACTATAAAAAAATGTTTAAAAGAAAAATAAGTAGCCATTTATTCCCATTATGGTGAATAATTATACATGAAGCCTTGTTTTCTGATTAAAAAAAGACCTTGCACTAAAAGTTTGCACATATTAGAATTTTACAGTCAAGACTACATTAAAAACAACCTATTTTTTCAAAGGATTAAATATAATTTTGAGCTATATAAGTTTATGCATTTTCACTGTACAGTATATAAGTTAAATTAACTCATATTTTTAAGTGACGGGACTAAAATGCTAAATTTGAGGTAATGTTTAGTCAACTTTACTTGAGTGTTTAAGTAACAGTGCACGCGAACACAAGGAGAACATGGAAACTCCACACAGAAATGCCAACTGACCCCCGCCGGGTCTCAAACCAGCAACCTTCTTGCTGTGAGGCAACAGTGCTAACCACTGAGCCACCGTGCCGCACTGTTGGAGTTCATTTTACTTTAAATTCAATACAAACTTGACAATCAGCAATTGTTACCTATTTCTCATCCTTCTTTCTTCAAAGATTATTATTAATGTTATATTGATTTTAAAACTAGTATAACCATAATATATTGCTTTTAGAAACTGATTTTTCAATACACAAAAAGGTATGCAAATGGATACCAAATTAAAATATTATTTGCAAAAATGCATTCTTTAATTTTCTTCAACTTATCCAGCATATGTTGTATGCAGCGGATGCCCCTCCAGCTGCCACCCAGCACTGGGAAACATCCATACACACCCATTCATACATATACGGGCAATTTAGTTTATTCTATTCACCAACAGCGCATGTCTTTGGACTGTGAGGGAAAGCGGAGCATCCGGAGGAAATGCATTATGAATACTATTATAACCAAAATATATTATAATAGACATTTCAATACATAAAAAAGTATGCAAATGTATACAAAATGTAAATATTATATGTAGAAATACATTTGAAGTCAGAATTATTAGCCCCTCTTTTATTTTTTTTTTATATTTTACAAATTACGTTTACCAGAGTAAGGAAATTTTCACAGTATGTCTGATAATATTTTTTTCTTCTGGAAAAAGTCTTATTTAATTTATTTGGGCTAGAATAAAAGTAGTTTTTAATTAAAAAAAAAAAAAAACATTTTAAGGTCAGTATTATTAGCCCCTTTATACAACAACTTGCCTAATCACCCTAACCTGCCTAGTTAACCTATTTACCCTAGTTACGCCTTTAAATGTTACAATATTATGTACTGTCATCATGGCAAAGATAAAATAAATCAGTTTTTAGAAATGAGTTATTAAAACTATTATTTTTAGAAATATGTTGAAAAAAATCTTCTCTCTGTTAAACAGAAATTGGGGGAAAAACATAAACAGGGAGGCTAAAAACAAATCATATCTTATTATAAAAAAATATAAAATATTTTATGCATGAAGAATGTGGTCCTTTAAAGGAGAGTTCACCCCCAAATTAATTGTTTCCAAGTGGTTCCAAACCAGTATGAGCTAAGCAAAATAAAATAATGTTAAAAACCTGTAAACACTGACGTCTATAGAATTTGTTTTTCCTAATACAGAAGTCAATAGTTGCAGGTTTTTAAAAATATTTTAATAAAGATTTTATTTGCAGGTTGATTTATTTGTATTTACAGGTTGCCAGCATTATATTTCTATAGCAAACAGAAACTCAAACAGGTTTGCAACAAGTGAAGATCGAGCAAATAACTTCCATTTCTTAAACCTTAAACCTTACCTTGTGCGATGCTGGGATACATGCAAGCCAACAGCAGGAGCAAAGCCAGAATTTGAAACTTCATGGTTGAACTCTGCGTTTCCATACAAGCTGCAAGCAAACACAAGCAAGCGTTTTCATTTCATCGTCTGCATCCATCAATAATAAACGTGCTGAATAATGTCTTTACCTCAGAGGTTCTGGGAAGAATGATGTTTTTCTTCAGGGCTAAAGCTGCTCTTATCTCCTCCTCTGCTGCGTTTACACTTTTTATAGCTACAAAACCTGAAACTCAGACACGCCCACATCACATCTCGCCTAGATTTTACATTAGTTGTGTTGGGCTATGTTAATAAAGCAAGTCCTCCTGATTGGCTTTCATTGTTATTTTGACGAAACCCAATTGACTTGCGATTTCGGGAACAGAAACATGATTCCTTATCTGTAATATCTCAGACCTCTATGTTTGGTCAGCAGAGAGATGTTGCAGTGTGAAGGATTAAACACTGGGAGTCTGGAGGTTTTTTTTTAACAGCCCCCATTGCTCACCCCTGCTATTATTGCACAACACAACATCTTTGCCAAATCCTTTTCCCTCTTAAACATCTGCTTTAGGACATTTTATGATCTGTGTGCCAATCTAAACTCTGAAAAAAAAAACTATATGAATTGTTATATTGTGCAACGAGATTTCCCTAAATTTATCATGGTTTTCAAGTTCTAGTGTACGTTATATAACAGATATGGTGATGTCTCTGATGGGTGTCTTTACATTTATTATTTAGCAGATGCTTTTGAGTAAGGCACCTTAATACCCCAAGTGATTCATCGTCATTGAGAGGCAAATAAATCACAAGAAGTGCTATAATATAAAGTTCAAGATGCTGAAATACAACGTAAAAGATATTGAGAGGGATTAACAAAAAGTTTAAAGGCTTGAGGAATTTCTGTGTTGATTTATTCTGTTGTGTTGTATTATTTATTCGTAATATATAGTTAAGTGCTCACACAGTTTATACGTTTTTAATTATTTCTTGAATATTATCAGGGATTTGGCGTTGTGAATAGGGTTGGGAAGACTATTTCAACAGCAAAGAATGCAAACTGAAGACGTCCTAAGTAATTTTATCCCTGTTTTTGATTATTCTAGCACTGATTCTTTAGATTTATTCACATTTTTTAAGGTAAGCAGTTGCAAACAGTTTATATGGGCTGAATTTACACAAACAAGTTAAGTTGAACATTATCTAATTGAACTTGTTTGTCTAAATTCAGCCCACATAAATTGTTTGCAACTGCTTACCTTAAAAAGTAGAGTAAATCAAATAAATAAAAAAGGGTCCTACTTTATATTAATTGGCCTTAACTAATATGTACTTACACAGGAATTATTAGTTTGTTACAATGTACTTATTACAATGTACAATGTTACTTATTGTGTAAATACATGTATTTATTGTGTACTTATGCTTGTTTAAATACCTGTATGTAATTACATCTGTAAATAACTTCTTTAATTACATTTGTAAATACACTGCTGACCATTCCCTACACCTTAACCCACCATTAAACCTACCCATACCACCAAACCTGTCCATAACCCAACCTCTATCCCAACTCAAGAGCACCACAAGTGTTCTCAAATACATTATGAACACAGTAAGTACATTGTATTTATTTTTGATGCAACTACATAGTAGTTAAGGACACTTAATATAAAGTTGGACCAAAAAAAGATACATAAAACATATTTGAAGTCACAATTATTAGCCCCCATTGAACTTTTTTTCTTATTTAAATATTTCCCAAATGATGTTTAACAGAGTAAAGTAAGCAGGCAGGTGGGTCAATCAGTAAAATTGGTTGGGTTTAGGAAAGGAGGATGATGGGTCGGTCGATTGGCAGGTCACCCAGTCAATCATTCAGTCCGTCTGCAATCATTCAGTAATCATTCAGCAGCCTCTGGTGGGTTCACGCGAGAACATCGCGGGCGGAAACGAGAGGCATTTGAGATGCGAAAAAGCGCACCAGGCGGCCTCTCGAGGATTTGCTAAAAACAAAAACTGCAAAAATACGTACCTCCCGAGACATATTTCGCTGTCTCCAGAAACGTCCACGAGACTACGTTTTCAGAATGAGCCTGGGTTGCAAACATTTCATGTGACTCTCAGTGGTTTAATTGTAATCATACAAAGCTCCAAAACACTTTTGTGCATACAATTCAAACAAAAAAAAAAAACTAAATTCAACTCTGTTTACCTACATGGGCAGTACAAGGTATTGTCCTTTGAGCAGTACAAGGTATTGGCATTAAAGTCAGCAGCGCAACATGCAAGCGTTGCAAACACACACTTGATGTGGAAGATATCGGCAAGCAAATATATTTTTACAGTCAAGTGGGTTTTATGGTTTCTGTTCTGGACTTTGAACGTCTCATGAGTGCTGACTATGGAGGATAAGGGAGCTCTCGAATTTTGTTTTAAAATATATTAATTTCTAAAGAACAAAGATGAACGAATGTCTCAGGTTATCGGAACAACATGAGAGCGAGTTATTAATAACAGAATTGAAATTTTTGGGTGAACTAACCCTTTAACCTATCAGGAACTCATCAATCTCAAGTAACTGCAGGCTACTTTGAATCTCCAGAAGTACAAGGTATCAGATTCTCCAACACTTTACTAAAGTAAATAACGCTGAAATAATACCCCCACTTAGTAAGAATCACAAGCTGTCATAGTTAAAGACTGTTTTCAAGACACATTGAGAATGACTCTTAAGAATCTGGCTCAAGTTCAAATCAGACACAACAAAGTGGTGAGGAAATCATGCTGTCAGCAGATACCAACAATGAGCAACACCAAGCTATCAGTGTAGGAGATGGGCTTGAAATGAACTTTCAGAATTACTTACTGCCATATTCGGGTAGTACAAGAAGCAGTACAAGAAGAAGAACAAGTCTGATTCTTTCACCTCAAAATAAACAATTTAAAAAAGTCTTCATCTATTTTACGATACTTGAGCTTATGTTTCATAATTTGGAATCTTAGGTGGGTGATGGTGTTTCAGAGTGTATTTTTAAGGCTTGGTTGTGTTTATAAATTGCAAACAAATGTGTGCTTGTGCTTCATTTGTAAAACCATCAAGTTATTTTTTCATTCATCTTACTTTGATTATATACAGCTACATGAAAACGACAATCATATTTCCAAGTTCTTCTGAAAGCTCGCCCTAAAGAGGCTCTGATTAGTCAGCTAACATAATGTGCTGTGTTTCGCAGACAAGCTCCACGTCACCAGGAAGTGTCACATCCAGTTACAAGCACACGCTTTGCATCAGCTGTGTAAATACTGTCATTCAGTGTACAATTTTGCGATTAAATCAGCCTGATCTCACGAGGAAACGTAAGTATTTTGTTTTTTTTTTTAATTTAGTGGCTAATTCATACGAATTCATACAAGTTCAGTCATATGAAAATGTACGATTTTAAAAAGGAGGCATGGCACCCAACCCCATCCGTCATTGGGTGATGAGCAAATCGTATGAAATTGTACGAATTAGATCGTACGAATTTATACGAATTAGCCACTAAATCAAAAAGTTGCGAATTGCCGTGAGATTGCGTTGGATTAAAAATATATATATATTCATTTATTCATTTTCTTTTTGGCTTAGTTCCTTTGTTAATCAGGGGTCGCCACAACAAAATGAACCACCAATTTATCCAGCACGTTATACACAGCAGATGCCCTTCCAGCTGCAACCCATCACTGGGGAACACCCATACATTTTCATTCACACACATACACTACGGACAATTTTAGCTTACCCAATTCACCTATATCCCATGTCTTCGGACATGTGAGGGAAAATGGCGCACCCGGAGGAAACCCACGCGAACATGGGGAGAACATGCAAACTCCACACAGGAATGCCAACTGACTTAACCGGGGCTCGAACCAGTGGTCTTCTTGCGGTGAGGCGATCGTGGTCCTTACTGTGCTGCTGTGACCCCCCTGCCCTGTATTGTTCATTTAAAATTCGTACCGCTTGCTTTATAATTCGTGCTTTCCAGAAATGCAAATGGGGGTACATTCACCACGAGCCTGTGTTGCATTAAGGCAAGTGAAAACACTGTATGGGAGGGGAGGCTGTGTCCTGAATTGAACATGTGAACCTGACCTGAATTATTTGAACCGACCTGCTGAATTTTGGAAGCAGATTTAAAGAAGACAAAGATGTCATCGCTTCTGTGACAGATACAAAACAGCCAGTGATCTGGTGCTGGTCTTTGGCAGCGAGACTGACAACAGTTCATTGAGTGCCAATTTCTCAGTTGTGCTGCATTTAGGGGAATTCCATTTCTAAAAAACAACTTAGACATTTGACCATGAGAATTCTTACTTGTTACAGTCATTTGCAGGCTGTTGACCTCCTAATCTTAAGGTCTGCAGAAAAGAAAGTGTTGTACATGAATTTTACTTCCAGTTTTGAGTTGAGGGTAATATAGTCAGGGATTGAAATTTTTAAATAAAATACCAAATACCTCAGTTTTACGAGTATCAAAATAAACGACAAAATACAGCAGCCATGTATCAAAATAAAATACTGTATTTTGTATTTTGAAATGACTGTAAAATACTTTTACAAGGGAGCATGACTTTTCTTCGCAAACCTTCCATCAACAGGCCTCTTTGATCAATCCTTATCAAATAAATGAAATAAAGAAAAATAAATAAATAAATAAATGAAAAATCTAATAAGATAAAAAAATGAATAAAAGAATTAAAAGAATAAAATTAATTAAATGAAGCAAAACAAATAAAATAAAGTTAAATAAAAACATTTAATAAAATAAAAAACTAAATAAAATAAATGAAAAAAGGCAAAACAAACAAAACAAATAAAATAAATACAATTTAATAAAATAAAGGAAATAAAGCAAAACAAATTAAATAAAACAAAAATAAAATAAAATACAAAATAAAATAAAATAAATGAAAAAAAAATAAATAAATAAATAAAATGATCTCTTCAATCCCCGTAAAAACCATTCAATGCATATATTGAGTTGGGATATAGTACTATATATCTCTAGCTCTATCTATTGTGAAAATTGTTTATATGTTAAAATGGCAATACATGAAATGGTTATTTAACATTTTTGTTCACATAATTTGCTAAATAAATCGAGTTGTTTAAAATGTAAAAATATAAAGTCACGATTTCTAAAATCTACTAAAATCTCCAGTTTTAGTCATTTCCCAAAAAAAATCATGTTTTTTGTAATTGCACTCTTCAATACACAATATAAAACATGATATCTGTAAGACTTATTTTATGTTGTTTGTCTTATTTTCCTGTCTTATTTTGACTTGCTCCTGAATCTACCCCTGCTTTTTGTCTGATATTTTCTTTATACAGTACATATTGCACAATTTCCATCCATACTCCAAGCATTGACCAACTTCAACATTAATCAATTTTCTAGTCTAGTCTTGTTAAATAAATGAGAAAACACAACTACTAAAGGCCACATTTTTACAATGTCATCATGACTCCTTGCAAAGTATTTTACAGTATTTTAAAAACAAAAAAATACAAGACACAAGTATTTATATACAAAATACTCAGCTGATTTTATAAACCCTATAAAATACTACTTACAAAATATGATTTTGTAATTAAAATATGTATTTTTAATACTTGCATCATAAATACTGAACATTCCTGAATTTAGTAAGGCAAGATTTCTTTAAAATAAATAAATAAATAAATAAATAAATAGATAGATAGATAAATAAATAGATAGATAATAAATAAATAAATAAATAAATAAATAAATAAATAGATAGATAGATAGATAGATAGATAGATAGATAGATAGATAGATAGATAGATAGATAGATAGATAGATAGATAGATAGATAATAAATAAATAAATAAATAAATAAATAAATAAATAGATAAATAAATAAATAAATAAATAAATAGATAAATAAATAGATAGATAATAAATAAATAAATAAATAAATAAATAGATAGATAGATAGATAGATAGATAGATAGATAGATAGATAGATAGATAGATAGATAGATAGATAGATAGATAGATAGATAGATAGATAGATAAATATATAAATAGAGAGATAAATAAATAAATAAATAAATAAATAAATAAATAAATAAATAAATAACCACAAAAAAGGGAGCTCCATTTGCTTTCAAAGAAAGTTTTTCTTCAACTTGTAAAAAGTGTAAGAAGACACTTTAGCCTCTTTGGGGAATTAACTGGCCATGCTACCAGACACCACTGATGACTGGAATGTTGATTAGTCCCATATGGAGAACTGTTTTTCTTGATTGATTTAGGCATCGTTTTGTAAAGCTCCGTTTTGTTGTTTTGTCGCAAGAACATCTCTGCGTTTCTAGAATTCGGCAGATGTATGTGATCCCGCTACACTGCACAAATGATATATGCATATATTATCTAATCCTGACATGCTGTTATTCACTTTTTATGAAGTCATATTTTGTGGTGCTATTTTACAGATGGTCTTAAGTTCATCTGTATCTCATTTCTAAGGCTTACAGTAGAATTTATGTGACACCCTAAACATCTTACTTCTTTCAGTCCTAACACTGAACATTCCATATCCTTTTAGCATTGTTTATAGCCTAATAATGTAGAGCCTTTATGTGCGGTTGAAGTCAAAATTATTTGCCTTTCTGTGTATTGTGCAGGCAGAGAGACACAGTGGAAGTAAAAGAGAAACACACAACATAACCACTCCCAATGGGCAGTAAACACACAAATAAAGAACAATAATAAATATTAATGATAAATATATCCACTAGGGCACTTGTAAAATGAGCCTTTAAAAAAAAAAAAAAGTGGAGTGTTCCTCCTTGTTAAGACAAATTGACTTAATAAAAAGTGAGTAAACTCAGTGCAACTTGGATCTGTTAAATTTGCCCTTATTTTTGAATTATGCACACGGCTCATTTACTTATTTTCATGGCAACTGGTTTATTCACTTTTATAAAGTCAACTAACTGCTAATAGTACTGTTGTTGGATTGCTAAATGTTGAACCATAAGTGTGGGACTGTGTGTATGCATGTAGATGTACACTGAAAAAAAATCACTCACAAATGATTCCTTGGATTTACTAAAAATTTTAAGTTAAGGGCTTCTAAACAATTTATCTGGGCTGAATTTAAACAAACAAATTAAGTTGAACAATACTAAATGTAATTTGTTTGTTTAAATTCAACACAAATAAATTGTTTGCAACAATTTTGCAGACAGCATTTTTTTCAGTGTATTTGGTTTAGAATTCATTCCATCACAACTCTTTATAATGCTGCAAATTAGGCTGGGCGATATCACAAAAATCTCATAACTCGATATAAGTTATTGCATATCCTGATAATGACAACATAGTGCCTTTTTTTGTAAATTAAATCAATACATACATTGACTACATGGAAATTACAAATTTTTATAATTCTATATACTCGAAAATCTAATGTGTCATCATTTGTCTCACTTTATTTTGGACATCATGGCAAATGTTTGACTAAATTGGAAAATTATCAAAACTATTATTATTTTGGTAACACTTTACAATAAAGTTCATTAGTTAATACATTTACTAGCATGAACTAATCATGAACGACACATGTACAGCATTTATTAATCATAATTGAACATTTACTAATGCATTATTAACATTCAAGTCCATGCTTGTTAACATTAGTTAATGCACCGTGAGTTAACATGAACTAAAAATGAACTACTGTATTTTCATTAACTAACGTTAACTAACATGAATAAATACTGTAGTAAATGTATTGTTCATTGTTTGTTCATGTTAGTAAATGCATTAATTAACATTAACTAATGAACCTTATTGTAAAGTGTGACCATTATTTTTATTATTATTGCATTTTTTTAACAAAATGGTCAAAAGTAACTTAAATAATTATACTAAGCTAAGCTAATTTTGACCATGCCAGAACAAAAAAATGGTTCAAGTCAACTTGAAATGAGCCCTTTAAAAAAAAAAGAAAGTAAAAGAAAAAAGGTGTTTTTCCATAAAAAAGCCTTTTTTTTAAGATAACCACACTAATTAATACATTGTAATAAAGGAAAACATATGCCCACAAATTACAATAGGCTAATATTAACAACAACTACAACAACAACAACAATAAAGAAGATGAAAGACGTCAAATGTGGCTTAATATCAAAAAATACTGTTAAAAATAAAATTCAGAGAAACGTTTTCATTGTCAAATACAGCATAGTCAAGATTTAATTGGATTTTTTTTTTTATCTATGTTGACTAGTGTAGATCAAATGTAGATTTATGTACACTAGATTGATGATGACTACTGTAGATCAAATGTTATGCTCCAGAGGACAGTAAACTCTCAACAAAGTCTCAACATTTTTGTATGGCTCCCGTGAGCAAAATGAGTTTTTATCGACCTCAGCCTCAAGAACCGAAAATAAAGAGCTATTTTTATTCATGAAATCTGTGGGAATCTGGAAGAAGTCAGACCTTTTTTGGACACTCTCATCTTCGCGGTTCAGTGAGACGACTTCCAGTCAGCTGATCGGCGTCATGTGATCGAAAATGTCGAATGCGGAAATACAGATTTAAAAACACTTCAGTTTCTTCATGTGATAGATTTGACGTTGTTTACTTAATTTATACTCTAAGAATTACATCGACGTGCTACTGGACGTGCCAGCACATATTTACGCCTTCCGCGTATGGAGTAGCGTTAAGCTGAACGACAGAACAATTATAATTACATTTGTTTACGATTGTAAATGTAATATCATGTTGAAGCAGACTTTCTTTTTGTTTCTTTTAACTCTGTATCTCTGTAAACACACAGCATTTGGTGGTAAGTACTGTACAATCCTTCATATATATATATATATATATATATATATATATATATATATATATATATATATATATATATATATATATAAGAGAAGAACAAAAAAGGGTATTAATGTTGTATTAGTTAATGTTATTTAATGTATTTATTTATTATAACCTTGTTAGTTAATGTTTTTAATGTTAATAAGTACATTAAACAACATTACCTAAACCTTAGGTAAAGTATTAGTTGATGTTATTTATGTATTAACATGAACAAACATGTTAGTTATGGAAATAAACGTGTTCATTGTTAGTTCATGTTAACTCACAGTGCATCATGTTAACAAAGATGAACTTAGGTTTAATAATGTATTTGTAAATGTTGAACTACACTTAAAATATTTATGATCAATCGGCATGTGTTTCATTTTAGTTCATTGTAACTTATTAAACTAAGTTCATCATGTTCCAACTTAATTTTATAAGTTATACAAGCTGTTTTAAGTCAGTTTAACATTCAATGGACTCATAAGGTTAATTTGATTCGGCTTAAACATTAAAGGGAAACAGGATACTTTTACAGTGTATGAATAAATGCTGTGCAGTGTTGTTCATTTTTAATTCATGTTAGTAAATTACCATTAACTAATGAAATCTTACCGTAAAGAAAATGTTATTATCCCTGTATATTTACATTGTGGTAAAGTTGGTTTTCTATTCGCACATTCATTCAGTGACAACTTGTGACATTCTCTCTCTATAATGTTGACCATGGTAGTTTGAATATTCGGTCTGAAATCACATGTAATTATGACTTGAAAACGACATTAGCACTATTTATTTGACCGTGAACCGTGTTGCATTGTTGATAGTTGTTTGCTGATAATATGATTTCACTATTTAGAATTTGCAATAAATACCTTTCTGAAATTATATTATTAAAGAGAAAGTCTGATTGTGTAAATATAAAACCAACTTTACCGCAACTATATCTACAGATGCAGAAGTGGCCGTCAGTGCTCCCGCAACAGTGAATCTACAGGAATTTTCTTCAGAAAACATCACCATTACACTGAGGTAAGACTTTGTTTACCTCATTACACTGAGGTAAGGCTTTGTTTCTGTATTCAAGCTAAGTTCACCAGGAAATATGTTAACTATGTTCTTTTAATCCTTTGTGTTCACAGTTCACCGCTGAACACATCTGTAACGGTTTATTTCAATATCACTTATGAATCAAATAATGTGTCTTTAATAATTCAACTACCCGATGAGGTATGTGCAATTACTTTATCAAATTTTAAACTAATCTACCTGTCTGCCTTAAACATATTTAATGTTATGTTTGAAAAGTTCCTGTGTACTTACATTTTACTTATGTTTAACGTACCTGTTTGCTTCACTATACTTTTACTTGCTCATGTTCAAACTAAATACGGTTTTCTGTGACAGATTATGAAAATATAAAAAAATTTGTTACTGTATATTATGTTCTGATGATCATTTTCTTACAAAACTTATACAATTTCTTTTATTAATCTTATATTTAAATTCTAAAATGGTGTATGTTCATTATCATGCATAAAATGACCACTTGCCTGTATTTATCATTAATAATATCATTGCATTCATATTTAAACTATAGTCATGCACAAATAATCATATTAAGATAAATACTTGCTTAATAAAGTAATTTTTAAAAGGTCCTGTTCATTTTTATATGCTTAAATTTTGCTCATGTTCAAACAGAATAAGGTTTTCTGTGACAGATTATGAAAATATTAATGTTTTTCCCCCCTGTATATTATGTTTTGATGTCTGTTTTCATACAAAACATATGCAATCTCATTTATTAATCTTATATTTAAATTATAAAATGGTGTACGTTCATTATCATGCATAAAAATGACCATATGCCTATATTAATAATATCAATACATTCATATCTAATCTATAATCATACGTGAATAATCATAATAAGATCAAATAATTGCTTGATAAAATTATTAAATTATTTAAAAAGTTTTCGTTCACTTCAGTATACTTAAATCTTGCTCATGTTCAAGCTGAATACATTTTTTTTGTGCCAGATTATGAATATATTAAAAATTTTTGCTACTGTATATTATGGTTTGATCTCTGTTTTAGTCTTAAATAAAAGTGTACATTCATTATCATGTGTGAAAATGACCATTTGCCTGTATTAGTTATTTATAATGTCAAAGTCATACATAAATATTCATATTACGATAAATAGATGCTTAATAAAAATGACTCATATGAGTCGCTAAATAACTATTGTCCTCTCTCGTCCTGTACAGGTTGTTGTACCAGCTGGAAACACATCTGTATCTTTTGCAGTGCAGGCAAAAGGGGTTGGTCAGGTGACCGCGTACCTTAGCAGCAATGACACTCGCATAAAAAGGTGCGTTGTAAGCTGAATTCTCTTAATCTGTCACTGATTATACAGTGTTGGATGGAAAAGGCATTCAGTCTGTGACGTTCTCATACAGTTTGGTTCATTCAACTCTTCAGCCTTCATTTTGATCAACATTTAAGCCTCATATATAACGTTAATTACAATTTGCAGTATGTTTAATTGTTGACGTCATTTACAGCATGAGCAAATTCTTGCAGATGCATGATAATCAGATATGGTGACATTCGCATCAGGATGTTGAAGAACCAGTTCTATTTGTGTAGTTCCTTAATTTAGGGGATTTCAAACTAGTCAAATAGATCAACTGTGTTTGGGTTTAAGAGAAGACTTCCTATTGTGGTGTCTGCTTCATATTACATTGACAATAATTATAACTTGTTACGTTTCTAGAGTGCTTTCAGGGACAGATGCACACTCAAACCATCTAATATCTCCAATATACTAAGATATCTCCTCATGTGAAATTATTGCATGCATAGTGCCTATACAGTGGGGGAAATAAGTATTGAACGCATCATGTTTTTTCCTGGGAAATATATTTCTAAAAGAGCTGTTGACATGGAATTGAACCCAAAATTGGTAAAAACCCAAATTATACAAATATAAAAAAAAAATCTTAAAAATGTATTCTGTGTAACAACAATGAAATGACACAAGGAGAGAGTACTGAACTACTGAATCGTATTTAATACTTTGTATAAAAGGCTGACGGCAGCTTAAAGACGCCTCTCATGTGGAGAATGAAGTCAAATACATTGCTCAGGTGTGAGATTTTCCACAGACTTTGAGTGTTAAAATCTTGATGGTTCTGTGGGTCTCGTCTATCAAATCTGAGCTTTATTTTGTATTTTATATTGGATTAAAGTCAGGTGATTGGCTAGGCCATTCTATGGCTTGATTTTCTTTCTCAGAAAGCAGTTGAGAGTTTCTTTGGCTGAAGTTTCTTTGGATTCTTGCTGAAATGTCCACCTTGGCTTCATCTTCATCCTCCTGCTGATGTAGATGTTGGACTGAAGCAGCTATTATTCATTTACAGTGATGAAGGGCAGAGTGTTGCTGAAAAACTACTGAAAGCTTTCCATGCCTTTCTACACCTTCCTTTCTTCATGTGTTCAATACCTTTTTTCCGGCGTCATTTCATTTTATTACGCAAAACTTTATTTGTAAACCATTGAGATGTTTTCTGTGCATATATGGATTTTTTGGTTATTACTAACATCCATACATATTTAAGTAGAGACTATGCTTGCATTTAATAATAATATTCCATTAATATTTAGCATGGCAGATATATTTACAGTAGGTAAAGATGAAAGAATACGCTGACCTGTAAAACAATGTGGTTTAAAGTGTATCATCAAATTGTAAATCTTTAAAATGACAAATAATTAGCATTTCGGCATGGCAATGTGTTTCTTGGAACTGATGAATTTTTTAAATAACAAATTTAAGAGGGTATAAATTATATTAAACAAATGTATGGGAGTCGTAATTTTTGCTTTGAAGTATTATAATTAAACTAACCGACTCATTTTAAAGTATGAATCAAAATGATAGCAGCATCACACTTTTATTGTTGTTGCGCTTGAAAAAAAGTTTCATCTTTGATTGGTCTATTCAAATCGGTCCATTCATTTGGTCTATACAAATAATTTTAAACTGAATTGAAGAGCTTATGAAATGTTCTATTATAATACTGGATACAAACTATATACAGTGGTGTGAAAAAGTCTTTGCCCCCCCCCTACTGATTTTTGTCACTTAAATGTTTTAGATCATCAAGCTAACTTAAATATTAATCAAAGATAACACAAGTAAGCACATCATACAGTTGAAGTCAGAATTATTAGCCCCGCTGAATTATTCGCCCTCCTGTTTATTTTTTCCCCAATTTCTGTTTAATGGAGAGAAGATTTTTTCAACACATTTCTAAACATAATAGTTTTAATAACTCATCTCTAATCACTGATTTATTTTATCTTTGCCATGATGACAGTAAATAATATTTGACTAGATATTTTTCACGACACATCAATACAACTTAAAGTGACATTTAAAGGCTTAACGAGGTTAATTAGGCAGGTTAGGGTAATTAGGCAAGTTATTGTATAATGATAAAAAAAATTGCTTACAGGGGCTAATAATTTTGTCCTTAAAATGGTTCATAAAAAATTAAAAACTGCTTTTATTCTAGCCGAAATAACACAAATAAGACTTTCTCCGGAAAAAAAATCTTATCAGACATACTGTGAAAATGTCCTTGCTCTGTTAAACATCTTTTGGGAAATATTTAAAAAGAAATAAAAAAAAATTCAAAGGGGGGCTAATAATTCTGACTTCAACTGTACTTTTTCTTTGAGATGCTATGGCTTCAGTAAAGTGATAAATAACAGTCTAATTTGTTATATATGAGATGTGTGTCAACAAAAACTCTTGAAAATTACAGCTAGATGGGATTTTCCTTTTCCAGTTTAGATGCACGGATCAGATTCTTGATCGTCAGGAGCAATGCCCTTTTCATCATCAACCAAATCATCGGCTGGATTTACTTTGTGGCCTGGTCTGTGTCGTTTTACCCACAGGCATACGAGAACTGGAAGAGACGCAGGTACTACAGTATATACTTGATGCTTATTGTTGAGAATTTCGTCTGAATGAAAAGCTAATGCATGTATTGTTATTAAACAGTGTGGTTGGCCTTAATTTTGATTTCCTCGCTCTCAACCTGACTGGATTCATCGCCTACAGTGTGTTCAACGTTGGCCTTTTCTGGGTGACGTATATTCAGGTGCGTTCGCTTGCTGTTTTAATGATGCGAGATTTGACATTTTAGAATCCCGAGTAGGAATATATAATTTCAGTATCAATAACAGAATATGTCTATCCACAATAGTCACATTGCAAGATATGCAATGTTAAGTTAGCATGATAGTTTATTATACCGGGAACCACAGGTCAAAACGCATGAGATTTGCTGTCACTACAGAAAATTACCACAATAGAGTAAAAGTTTGTCATTTATGTGTTAGGCCTGTGACTGTGTGAGCATTGTATAAGAGTTTTAAAGCATTCTGGCACAAGAAATTGTACCGTCTGGATGCTGTTAGACTTCTAAGAAAACCATAAAGCACTGTTTATTTCACTTTAAAATGTGCTTCATTTTATTTCTGCACCTCTGTAGTTTGTTTATTATATGTACAGTGCATGTGGAAAGTATGTTAACACTTTATAATAACTACACACTATCATTTACTAAGCATTAGCAAATAGTGAATTCATTATTTGTTAAGCATTAACTCTACATTAACAAACGTTAGTAAGCAGTTTATAACTGCAGCTACAAACGCTGTATTCTTGACTTATTATCACCTATATAATGTGCTTAATAATTGTATTTTCATACTTAGTTAATGATTTATTTTTCATTACTAAATTAAGTATCACATTATTTACAAACCATTTGTATCTAAGAGTAGTTGAGGGTTTTTAATTTCATTCAGAATGAGTTTGAACATGATTAATAAACTATTGAAATCAACATTTATATATCTTATTATTCAGGCATATACTAATACTTAACTAATATGTTAATAAATGCTTTATTAACTCAACTTTATGCAGTTTTGTGACGTAATCTAAAGTGAGGACTATTCATGCTTCATAAATGTCTTATAAAGGATTATTACAGGCTCAGAATCAAATGAACAATAGTCTTTGCAATCTTTTCTAAAAAATAAAATTACTGTAAAGTTGAATCATTCCCGAATAATAGGAGTGTCAAAACATGACATAAAACTTGATAAAATAACAACAACAATATAATAATTTAACAATATAATAAGATGCAATGTTTAAACTGTACAGTGATTTTATTTTAGATAAGGTTGCAATGATTTATTTTTCATTTGAAGTACAGTTTCATTTGAGTATCTTTAAACGAATAGGTATGAATAATGTCATTTTTCCTGTTTAGAATTTAACTGAGCCTTTATTTGTCATTTATAAGACATTTATGAAGCATGAATAGTCCTCACTTTAGATTAGGTCACAAAACAGCATGAAGTTAAGTTAATGAAGCATTTATTAACATACATAGTAACCATTACTATATGCCTGAATAATAAGACATATAAATGTTGATTTCAATAGTTTGTTAATCATTTACTAACTCATTCTGAATTATCCTAAAAACCCTCAAATACTCTCTAATACAACTGGTTTGTAAATAATGCGATACTTAATTAAGTAATGAAATATAAATGATTAACAAAGTATGAAAGTATACACATTTTAAATATGTTTGTAAGTCAAGAATACAGCGTTTGTAGCTTCAGATTTAAACTACTTACTAACGCTTATTAATGTAGAGTTAATGCTTAACAGATAATGAATTCACTATTTGCTAATGCTTAATAAATGATTTATAGTGTGTAGTTATTATAAAGTGTTACCAAAAGGATTTATAGCGCTTCACTTTTTCCACATTTCATGTTACAGCCTTATTCCAAAATGGATTAAATTAATTTATTTCCTCAAAATTCTACTCACATTACCCCAAAATGACAATGTGAAATTATTATTTTTGTAATTGTTGCAAATTTATTACAAAAATACTGTATTTCATAGGCCTCAAACTCAAATCCTGGAGAGTCGCAGCTCTGCACAGTTTTGCTCCAACCCCAAACAAACACAGCTGATCTAAATGAGTAATGAACACCTTGATTGGTTGCATCAGCTGTGTTTGAATATGGTTGGAGCGAAACTGTGCAGAGCTGCGGCCCTCCAGGTTTTAAATTTTGAGACCTATGCTGTATTTCAATTTGCATTTTATTTGACAGACCAACCCAAAAAAGTAAATAGTGTTCAATTTTATTTTATTACAATGACAATAGTTGCAGACAAATCAAGAGCAGAAAATTTGTACAACTCTGCAATGTTTTTGTTTTTCGGAATCAATCTGTTTTCGAATTAATCAATTCATTCATACAGACAGTTGTTGTGTTCTGATGCCATTTGGCATAAATAGTATTAAAAAAATGTGACCTGTACTTATAAAACCTAGTTTGAAATATAGTGGCAAATGGTAAACATTTAACTTGATGACAAACAATTATCAAATAATGACAAATAATCAGCTTATAGTAGCTGCACTGTAATCCTTGATAATACTATTGTAATATATCATCAATATATAGATGAAATCAATGAAATATTGTTTAACTTAATAGAAAATAGCTGGATATCATTTTTCTAAACCTTGATGTAGTGGGATTGACATGCAGGATTATATTTAGTGAGTTGTACTAAGTCACTCTGATGTCTTCAGATTTCTTCTGATCGTCAACAAGCAGTTCTGATATACAGATGTTAAATGGTGTATTTCCAGGAGGAATTCTTGAAGAAAGATCCAAACGGAGTCATTCCTGTGGATGCCAACGATGTGTTCTTCAGTCTCCATGCATTACTTCTCACTCTGGTCTATATCTGCCAGTGTGCCATCTATGAGGTAAACATTATAACATTTATGAGCTAATGATCAATTATAATGATGTTATTGTGGTTGACACACTCGCTCACCTGTATATGTGGTTACAAAAACTCTCCTTAAATATGATTATTGTCATGTAAAAATGGCATATTCTGTCCCCTAAACCTATTTCTAAAATTCACAAAAATCCCAGAAAACTTTCAAATATATATATATTTTTAAAGTACAGCGATTACTTAACAGGTTTTTGTCATAGCAGATTTAAGACCTCATGATGGCCCTGGGCAACTAGTGCACAAGTGCCCCCGTGTTTTTTGTAAATTAGCTGTCACGTCAGACCTATAATTTTGTGATGTATGTGAACACATGTAAGACCTTTATTAATACTTTTTTTTTTGCTTGTTTTGTTTTCAGAGAGGTGGGCAAAAGGTCTCCAAAGTGGCCATTGGGTTATTAGCTATCGGCTGGACCTTTGCATTTGTCTCTCTGTTTGTGGCTGTGGCAAAGAAAATCTCCTGGCTGGATTATCTGTACTATTTCTCCTACATTAAACTGGGTGTCACACTAGTGAAATACATCCCTCAGGTACAATTTTCCTTTCTCATCTCATCTCATCTCATCTCATAAAATATAACATACAATAAAATTTATAAAAATAAATAATAATAAATAATAATTTGATTAAATGAATTATTAGATAAAATTAGATAGACATAAAAAATAAATAAATTAAAATGAAAATTACAAAACTATTAAATTAAAAATAAAATATAAAATTATATATATATATATATATATATATATATATATATATATATATATATATATATATATATATATATATATATACAGTTGAAGTCAGAATTATTAGCCCCCGTTTATTTTTTCCCCCATTTTCTGTTTAACGGAGAGAAGATTTTTTTTAACACATTTTTAAACATAATAGTTTTAATAACTTATTTATAATAACTAGGACCACTTGGAATCCGCACACACAGAATTTCTCCGATTTTCCGCTGATTTTTAGCCCATCATTAGTTCAGTTTATTTACTTGAGTAAATGTGTGTAAATCTAAATTAATTCAGTTTTTAAATTAATTACAGTAATATTATTGACTAATATGAAAATGTTCATCTGATTTATGTACAATGCAGTTTGTAAAGTAATATTTTCTGTCTTTGAGTAGATATATTATATAAGAGACTTGCTTTGTTTACCAAATAAAGTAAATCTAATTGGATTGCATTTTAAACATTAAATAAAAGTTAAAAAGATATATTTTTTTATTTCACATATTAAGGTTTTAGTTATGATACTCCTAAAATAATTCCATTTATTTTGTCTTTGCCATGATGACAGTAAAAAACATTTGACTCGATATTTTTAGGTTTTTGTCATTATATTTTTAATTATTTATTTTTAATATCTAATAAATTTATTTATATATGTGTATATATATATATATATATATATATATATACACACACACACACACAATTTTATTTATTTTATCTTTTAATGTATTACCCTAACCTGCCTAGTTAACCTGATTAACCTAGTTAAGCCTTTAAATGTCACTTTAAGCTGTATGTGTCTTGAAAAATATTTAGTAAAATATTATTTATTGTCATCATGGCAAAGAGAAAATAAATCTGTTAAACTATTAAGTTTAGAAATGTGTTGAAAAAAAAAAAAAAAAAAAAAAAAATATATATATATATATATATATATATATATATATATATATAAATTAAATAATTATAAAACAGTATAATTTTTATACTATTTTAACTATTTAACTATTTAAACTATTTTATACTATTTATACTATTTTAACTATTTAAAATTATTTAACTATTATATTAACTATTTTATACTATTTTAAGTATTTAAATATTTGACTATTTTAAGTATAAAAATAAGTTTTTTATACTTTATTATATAAAAAATAAAGTAAATAAATAAATAAGCATAAAATAAATATACTCCAAACATGCATGCATGTTAAATATTTAGTTTTTAAATGTTTTTCACTGTTTCATGTTATTCCAGTCCTAATATGGGAAAAACCTAAATCAAAAATGTCATTGACACACACACACACACACACACACTCACACACACACACACACACACACACACACACACACACACACACACACACACACACACACACACACACACACACACACACACACACACACACACACACACACACACACACACACACACACACACACACACACACATGTTTTTGTCCTGACAAAATGAAAGTGCAAGAGAACTGGGCATGACAAAATCCCCAATATTCTGTCAGCGTGTTCAGTATGTTTACCCTCTGCTGTAAGTTTTGCATTCTCTTTCATGCTTGCATTAAAAACAGTGAGTGATGCGAAACATCAAAATCAAATCTGTCTTTAGCCACCATTAAATACTCACATGCGTGAAAGAAATTTGAGAGCCATGGTGGATGTGTTTTTAGAAGGAATAGGTCATGTTGATTTAGAACGGCATATGGTTGAGGAAATGACAGAACTTAAACATTGTGTGTGAACTATGTCTTTTCAAATAAAGGCTATTCATAGAAAAGTGGAGTCAATTTTGATGCAGTTCACTGGAAGTCTAAGCAGACATTTCTCTCTTCCTCATTTTTACTGATTATAACATTTGCTTGTACTTGTGGATTAAAAAGTACACTTAAAAAAAGATTTCAAAGAATCAGGCTAAATAATAACCCATCTAATGACCCAAGAAAGCTCACCATTACCAGAAGTTAATCATGTTTAAATATCGGAGGAATTTATCTAAATCTAAATCTTCATATATTATTTTGTGGTCACTTCTTATTCACAGGAAAAAATATAAATGTGATTCTTTCTTTCTTTCTTTCTTTCTTTCTTTCTTTCTTTCTTTCTTTCTTTCTTTCTTTCTTTCTTTCTTTCTTTCTTTCTTTTATTTCTTATTCTTTTTTTATTCTTTCATTTTATTTTTTATTTTTATTTTTTATTTCTTTTTATTCTTTCTTTTTGTTCTTTTTCCTTTTATTCTTTTTTTCTTTTTGTTCTTTTTTATTCTTTCTTTCTTATTCTGTTTTCTTTTTATTCTTTCTTTTTTGTTCTTTCTTTCCTTTTATTCTTTCTTTCTTTCTTTCTTTCTTTTTGTACTTTTTATTCTTTTTCTTTCTTTTTATTCTTTCTTTCTTTTTTCTTCTATTTTTTTCTTTGTTTCTTTCTTTGTTTATTTCTTTCTTTCTTATTTTGTATTTTTTCTTCCTTTCTTTTTGTTCTTTCTTTTTATTTTTTATTCTTTCCTTCTTTTTATTTTCTTTCTTTTTATTCTTTCTTTTTTATTTCTTTATTTTTATTCTTTCTTTTTTATTCTTTCTTTCTTTCTTTCTTTTTGTTCTTTCTTTTTATTCTTTTTCATTCTTTTTATTCTTTCTTTTTTCTTCTCTTTTTTTTGTTTGTTTGTTTGTTTGTTTGTTTCTTTCTTTCTTTCTTTCTTATTTTGTAATGTTTCTTTCTTTTTGTTCTTTCTTTTTATTCTCTTTCTTTTTATTCTTTCTTTTTATTTTTTATTTGTTCCTTTTTATTTTCTTTCTTTTTATTCTTTCTTTTTTATTTCTTTTTATTCTCTTTTCTTTTTACTCTTTCTTTTTTGTTCTTTCTTTATTTTTATTCTTTATTTTTTATTCTTTCTTTCTTTTTCGTTCTTTCTTTTTATTCTCTTTTTTCTTTCTTTCTTTCTTTCTTTCTTTCTTTCTTTCTTTTTTATTAAAATCTTCTTGGAAAAGCAGCTTGTAAAAAAGTGGTACTTTTAGCATATTCTTTACTGAAAAACAGATATTGTTTATATTTCTTTCAGGCTCACATGAACTACCGCAGGAAGAGCACAGAGGGCTGGAGCATCGGCAATGTGCTGCTGGACTTCACAGGGGGCAGTTTCAGTTTGATCCAGATGTTCCTTGAGGCCTATAACAATGGTGAGACCACACAAACACTGCCATGTCCTATTTACGGTAAGGGTGGTCATATATTCGCACATTCTGACTTTCTCCTTAATTATATTTTTTCAGATAAGTAACATTGTTCAGTCATTAAATAGTGCCAATTTTGTCAAAATTACATGCAGTTTCAGATCAAATATTTAATGTGGTGGTAAATAATATAGAGGCCATTTAAATGAACGAATGTGCGAATATAAAACCAAGTTTACCTCAATTATTTCCCATCGCAACACATTAAAGATGTTACCATTCACAGAGCAACTGACTATTATGTGTTTTCTTGACAGATAAATGGAGGTTTATATTTGGAGACCCTACTAAGTTCGGACTGGGCGTCTTTTCCATATTCTTCGACATTTTGTTCATCATACAGCATTATTGTCTGTACAGGAACCGAGAGCCGATGTATCAGGATTTAAATGAACAAAATGATCAACACAGCAGTGTGAAAACCTGACCGGGGACATGGAATAACATGAAGATTTCATATGGACTTATTAATATCACTTTTTGATTACTATTTTTCAAGTGTGACCTGTTTATAAAAGGGAACTATATAATTGTGTATAGGCTTTTAGTTTCATATGAATGAATCCTTATTTCATATTCAAATAAACAGTATGGTCTCAGGTGAATTATTAGAGCTGGTGCTGTACTGAAATTAAAGTGTTGAACGCAGCACTTCAAAATTAGCCATATCTTTGTGTTATATTCCCTATTCTTTCTTGTGTTTACACTGTCATCTGGTGGCAGTATGTGCTGTTACTAAATGGGTGATTTTATGGTCATTTATATACAATATAAAACATAACAAAATAGCTTTAGCTAATTTCAAAGTAAAATAACATCTTGCTTTTTTTATTTGTACTTTACAAACACAGCAAAAACAGGCAACAAAAAATCCAGCATAATTGAAATTCTATATAAATAAATAAAAATAAAAAACAAAAGGAAGACACCAAAAACAGATTTATATTAGCTTACGATAGACAGAGCTTTTACATTTTTTTTTACAGCTTTAAGAGACTTCATTAGCAGAATAAGTTTGTTGAAAAATACTATGTATAAAGGAGGAGTTTTTGAACATTCTACATTTGTGGATAAAGAATTTACCATTAAAAATAATAAAATTAACAAGTTGTTAATTAGTTTATCACCCTTTTCAAAATAACAAATAATTTATTTTCCATTCAATGTTATCAACATATTATTTTTAGCAGAATAATCAGAAAAAGATCTTTCTCAATATCTAAAAATTTGGAAAGTAACACGTTGGTTGGGTATATTTATTGTAAAATCTTTAAATTAATTTCTCTTACTTTATTTTAAATGCAAAATTTGTATGGTAGCAGCCATGCTTTTCTCCAATTGACCTCCCATAATAACGAATTCCAATAAAATTTCCCTCTTGGAATAACTCTATTTTTATCATCAAATACTTGCCTAATGTATTTGTTAGTACATTTTTGTCAAATATATTTTTACGATTTATCAGGAAATTACATTCTTTATTTTATATCTTATAATAGGTCAAATGACTGTACATGTACCATTAAATTAAGGAGTCTCGAGGGGATATCTTGATCACTGTTGAAAATTCTTTAAATTTAACAGGAAAATTGAACTTAGATAAAAATGATTTATATGAATAAATCCTTAAAGATTAATTAAATAAATCACTTACATGTACCAATATTTTCCAACAATTTCTCCAAATGTAAACTCTTTTCTTTAACAGTAACTTATTCCAAATTTTCATTCTGTGTGGAGAAAAAATTATACACAAAGCAAAGTTTCCAAGCCGAGAGTGCTTGCTCATGAAATTTAGATCATTTTACTGGTAATTTTGATGGTGAAAAATTGCAAGTCAAAAGAAACTTGAGACCATCCACCTTCTTGAAGATACTGTGTGGAATAAAAAACAAAAACATAATGAATTAGGGTCAACGGCACATTTTTTTCATCCTATTAATCTTGAATGTATTGTTCATAGCTATATAATCTAACATCTCAAAGCCTCCAAATAACATCTCAGCTTTTTTTCATTTATTTTTTTTTTATTAAACAACAACTAATATACATTTTAAACATGACATCCAAAAAATACAAATGTAACTAATAACATAAAATAAACAAAAAATAAATTACATAAAATAAATAACGAGACAATTCAACATAAAGATCTTTACAATTATATTATTTTAACCTATTTAATTGACAATAACTTATTTTTAATAATAACATCTCTGCTAACACAACCCTGTCGACACTATTGCGTCATTGTAAAGCGCGGGGGATTATGGTTAGTCAGCGGAAGTAAGATGGCGGAGGTGACAGCTGAGGGTAAGTGATGTTTATGTCTGAATTACTGGTTAAGCATCCTCCGTGCCCGTTTATTTACTATAACGACTCGCGTTATGTGAGAAACTGTTTGGAGTTGATAGATTTATTAACGTAATAATGTCGTAGCGTTCAAACAGACCTGCATAATCAGAGATATGACTAATGTTTACATACAATCACATTATTTATGATCGAAAGTGTAGTGCGGGTATATGTGATTCGGTTTATAAATAATAGGCTTAACGTTATGTAGTTCCTTTATTACACTAGGCAGTGTTTATTGTTCAGGTTTATTTCTTGTAACGCACGTTATAGTGGGTGTGTGAGTTTGAAACATCTGCGTTTGAGATAAGAGGCATTGCTGTATAGTACGTTATGCTCTTTCCAGCTTGAAATGTCAACAGTAATGTGACTTTGAATGCTATAACTCTTCTACTATACCTTTATCTTAAACCAGATGATAATTCATCATCATGTTGTTCCAAAATTACCAGAGCATTACAAAACAACAAGTGTACAACAACTCTTTACATTTGAGGTAAAGTTGGCTTTATATTCGCACATTATGTCTTCCCTGCTGAAAAATAAACAGCCTAAACCTGCCTAAGCTGGTTGACTGGTTTTAGCTGGTCGACCAGCCTGGTTTTAGAGGGGTTTTGACCATTTCCAGTCTGGTTTCTAGCCTGGTCTTAGCTGATCAGGCTAAAAAATAACCAGCCAAAGCCAACCTTAAAGAACTGGTTTAGGCTGGACATAGCTGGTTTTGGCTAGGCTGGTCAAGTTGGATATGGCCTGGCCAGCTAAGACCTGGTTGGAAATGTCAAAACCCCCTCTAAAACCAGGCAGACTGGTTGAAGCTGTTTTTTTTTTAGAAGGGTTTCTCTTTAATAATATTATTTCAGAATCAGAAAATTATTTTTTTTGCAAATTCTAAAAAGGGAAATTGTTTTTTTTAGCCAAAGATGATCAAAGTAAAACATTTTCACAGTCAAATAAATAGTGGCAATGTTGTTTTTAAAGTCATACCTACAATTAAGATCGAATATTCAAAGTAGCATGTCAAAATTGGCTCAGAAATGAACAAATGTGCAAATATAAAACCAACTTTACCCCGATGTCTTTACAGGCTGCAACAGATAATAACATTATCTGTATTATTATCAATAACATTTCACAATTTTACTACATGTACTGTATTTTTGATCAAATAAATGCAGCCTTGGTGAGCAGGAGAAGCTTGATTTAAAACATTTAAAAATCCTACTGACCCCAATGTTTTACAGGTAGTGTATATTTAGGACAAGGATCACAGTTCAGCATAAAAATACTAATTAAACATTTTTACTTTTCCACTTTTTCTTGTCAGCAAGAAGTTTTTTTTTAAATTATTAATTAAAAGTTTTAATGATTATTTATTCATGTATTTTGTATATTTTAATATATATTGTGCATGTTTTCTTTCTTTTTTTTTCTACATAAATGCATATTTTAAATGCAACTTTAATTCATTTATTTTCCTTCGGATTAGTCCCTTTATTCATGAGGGGTCACCACATCGGAATGAACTGCCAACTTATTTAGCATATGTTTTACAAAGTGAATGCCCTTTCAGCTGCAACCCAGTACTGGGAAACAACCATACACATTATATATATATATATATATATATATATATATATATATATATATATATATATATATATATATATATATATATATATATAACCATTCACATCCACAAGAGGTAAAATAGGAGGGTACTTCCAGCGGGATTCCTCTCCATCAACTTGATAACATTAATTGGTTTCATAAATTTCTCTAAACTACTGCCTCGATCAACACAAAACAGGTGTCATTAGAAAGCTTAGATTTTGGTTTCTATAATGCATGTAGTGATTTTGATTAACTTCAGTGTAGTGCTGAGTTAGTTTCTATCAAACAAGAAAAAAGCAATCATAATTTATGATTCTGTGATGTGAATAACACCATATAGCTCTGAAAGTCTTGTCATATATCATTTAGATATATAAAAAGGCATATTTGTTTGGGGTGTTGTCCAAAATTGAGCGAATGCTTGTATGCGATGTTCCCCCTGACCAATATGTCAGTAATATAGATGTCATTTATGTGATGTGACTTCATTGTCAGATCATGGTAAATCATACAGTATTCACAACAGATTTTTGTAATTGAGCCTGGACTCACCGCAATGTGAAAGTAAACATCACAAAACTGTCTGTAGTCGTGGAAGATCGAACATTATTCATAGCAGATTTACCCGATTACTAAAGCTTAAGCTCACCATAATCCATATTCATCATAAAGTCATAAAGACCGCACAGAAACACACATAGTTAAGTACATACTATTGATGAATTATTGTTGTGGTTTTTCTACTCGTAACTTTGTGAAACACGCTCTGATCGTAATAAATTACACATTGTTTAGCACTAAAGTAACGATGCTCAGTCAAAGAGATCTGAAGATATATCATATTGAGTTGTTGTTTATGTCGTTTATTATAAAAACAAAGCCAGATTTTCTGTCATGCTTTGACTTGCAACTTCATAATACTTGCTCAGATTGTAATAAATGGCACAAGTTTTTTTTTATACAGCAGATTTAACTTAATTCCTTTTTTGTATCAAAAGTTGCCATTCATTCATTCATTTCGGCTTAGTCCGTTTATTAATCTGGAGTCGCCACAGCGGAATGAACCGCCAACTTATCCAGCACGTTTTTATGAAGCGGATGCCCTTCCAGCCGCAACCCATCTCTGGGAAACGAAAGATGCCATGTCATGTCAAATTTAAAAGCTATACTTTTTTTTTCTTCCTATAGACGAACACTGTTTTTACTTTAACAACGTCTCAGCCACTATATATCAAAAAATGATCATTAACGCGATAATAATACATGCTATATGCAGTGGTTCCTCTAGGATTTTTTCCAGCTGTGGAGGCAGGCCTTTTTTTTACACAGACCTACCAACTTCCTGTGGCGTTATTTCAGTGACAAATGTCGTGAGCGTAGTATTAGAAGTCGAGATCGCATTTATGTAATAGCCTACAAGCATGCAGATCTTTTTGCTTGCGCGCCGATTTCCTCTGCTCGTGCACAAAACTTGCACGCCTCCTCAAATGTACTCTTCTCAAGCGCAGATATTCTTGTGCGCAGTGCGCTCTCAAATAAACGCTGCTGAAGTGCGATTCAGTGCGTTTATGTAACGAGTATGTCTCCCAACATTTATTAGATTTGCTAGGAATATTTATGAACATCTACAATAGACAGAGCGATATTAGTGCGTCCTGAGGTAAAGTGAAACGGCTATACGTTGTGTTTGCTGGCCTCACGCATCACGCACCTGTCAGTCAGCCAGCCAGTCAGTCTGTCAGCACGTAACCTTAAAGGGTTAAACAAATGACGCACAGCACTACTACGGTCGGTTACAGAAAAGTTTGCACTGTTATAATTCACTTTCCCTTTAATACGTTTTGTTGCGATTATTACCCGCTATTAAAAAAAAAAAACAATGTTTTAAATGAGAAGATGTAGTCTAATGTAGCCGTGGCGGGATGAATTTTAGCGTGGCGCCCCGCCATGGAAGAATGAATGTAGTGGAAACCATGTACATCTATATGTGATGCACCTGGTCAGTACCTGAATGGGAGACCACATACGAAAGCTAGGTTGCTTTTGGAAATGGTGTTAGTGAGGCTTGAATTGATGAGACTTTTTGTTTTTTGCACATCATTTAGAAAGCAAAGCCTCAAAAATACCTCCAGGGCTTAGAGAATTACCACAAATATTCCTCATTGTTGGAATCAGTCAGGTCTTTGAATGAACCATTCATTCAAAAAGTCTAAAATATAACGTTTTAATTAAACAAGCTTTACAGTTACCATTTTGTGACAAGATTTGACAGATTTTCTGTCTCTTCCCATCATGTTTTTTTTTTTTTTAAAGTAATAAAGCATTCGTTTGCCACCATGTGTTGTAGTGTTTTCCCTCTGATGGTTGGCAACAGAAGAGCTTGACTTGGTCCTGAGGAGGGTTCAGATAGCAGCATGGCAGATGACAATGGTGAGTTTTGATGGTTGAAGGGACAATTTCGTCTGCAGTTCTTTAGTGAGCTTGTTGAGACAATTGTAGGAATTTGTGCTTTAGACTTTGAAAAGTCTCATTCATGCTCTCAGAATCATTGAGTCAGTGCTAATGGACTGAGTGTTTAAATGGGTCAGTGCCTGCACAACATCACATATCAGGCTAAAACTGGTACAGTAGATGTTTATTAGGGGCGTAATGATATTCAAACCGAACCAAAAAAGTGATACACAACAGGACAGGACAGAGAGGAAGTCTTTTTTCACAGAAATGAAAGAAATTATCAATTCCATGCAAATGTCAACCTTGCCCTGAAAATTAAATTAAATTCACCTTTATTTGTATTAGGCTTGGGCGGTATCCAAATTTTGATACCGTCAAACCTCCTCCCTATTTTAACTCGGTATCCGGTATTTTCCGGTTCGTGCATAATAAAAAATTATGACGTACGGCTCAGACAGCGTCACCAAACTGTTGGCTTGTGCCTAAACCATTCAGAAACTGAATACCGTATATGCCACCTTATGTTTGCGGTCACCTGTTTGTCTTGTTCGTATTAGAGATCTGCATGAGACGCTCTCTCTCATTCACACACACACACACACACACACACACACACGCACACACACACAGAGAAAGAGAGAGAGAGAGAGCACCAAGCGATGCACAGAACCACATTTTCCTCTCATTCACACATACACACACACACACACACACACACACACAGAGAGAAAGAGAGAGAGAGAGAGAGCACCAAGCGATGCACAGAACCAAATTTCTCTCTCATTCACACACACACACACACACACACACAAACAAACACACACAGAGAGAGACAGAGAGAGAGAGCACCAAGCAACGCACAGCACCACATTTCTCTCTCATTTACACACACATAGAGAGAGCACCAAGCGACACAGAGCTTTACGCTCTCTTTCTCTCATTCACACACACACACACACACACACACACACACACACACACACACACACACACACACACACACACACACACACACACACACACACACAAACAGCATCCACATGGATGTGCGCGTGCTCGCTCGCTCAGGAGCGATATTGTTAGACCGCGTGCGCGCTACCTTTCAAATTACACCAGAGTTACCGACCGCTCCCGCGCTTTATTTGGAAATGTATTCCGGCACTGCAAGAAATCTGGTCTGCTCCCGCGATACAGCAGCAGGAATTCAGACCTCCAGTTCGTATTTACCATGTCTCCCTTCTCGTTTGGTCGAAACTGGAAATACTGCCAAACTGCAGGTCACATGGTGCGCGGCTCACCTTACCTCACCTCTCTCTCCTCCACACTGTCACGCATACGCATTTGTAGGCATTAAATAAATAATATTTATTATTTAATACTTGTCTCCTATTTAAGTGCGTTGTTTTTATCATGGTATAACGGTATTGAAATTGACACGGTTGCTATTTTTAGATCCCGTGGTATACCATATTATCGTATTACTGCCCAAGCCTAATTTATATAGCACTTTTACAATGTAAGTGTCAGTACAATTTTCAGAGTTTAAGTTCAGTTCAGTTTAGCTCAGTTCAGTGTGGTTTAATAATCACTACTGAGAGTCCAAACACTGAAGAGCAATCAATTGATGCGCAGCTCTACAGATCCTGAACTATGCAAGCTAGTGGCGACAGCGACTAGGAAAAAACTTTATCAATTGGTGAAAGTGAAGAATTAAAAAAAAACCTCGAGAGAAACCAGGCTCAGTTGGGCACGACCTTACCTCCTATGGCCAAACGTCTTGTGCAAAACTGCTTTAATTCTAGCCGAAATAAAAAATAGGACTTTCTCCTGAAGAAAAAATATTATCAGACATATTGTGAACATTTCCTTGCTCTGTTAAACATCATTCTGGAAATATTTATAAACGAGAAAAAAAAAAAAATCAAAGGCGGGCTGTTGCTTTAGCTGCTGGCTCTGCATAAAATTTTTTTGAGGTGTCTAGCATTTCTGTTCTTGCTTATTGGCATCCAAAAAAATCTGAATTTAATATAAATTATAATAATGTTTTTTTTTGTGTTAAATTTGAAATCTTTCTGAAATATAAGTAAGATGAATAACATATCATTTGCAGTGTGGTGCTGTCAATAGTTGTATTGTAAAACAGAATGTAGCTTTGGATTTGGAACGGAGCGATTTGAATTATATCCATCTGATGGCACAGACTCTTTTGATTCAATTTTCAGATAAACCTGCTGTTGCTCCTCCAGTATTTGTGTTTCAGAAGGACAAAGCACAAAAGGTAAGACCAGCGCTTCCTTTTATACTGCATCACTCAGATCACTCCTGTCCAATACAGGCTTTAAATCAATATTCGAATATGTCCCCAGAGGTCAGCAGAGGAGTCCAGTACAGAGGATGGAGAAGGTGAGTTTGAGGCTCCACTTCGAATCATCTTAATTTGGTTTGATAGTCAGTGTAAATCTGCAATATTCTTGAATGGCAATATATGTCAATTAAACTACAATCTAAACAATGTTTATGGAGAATAGGTTGCTTAATTAACATGAAAGCTTGTCATTAAGATTTAACTTATTTATTTTTCTTTATTTTGTATTTTTAAAATTTTGCTTAATTTATAATATATATATATATATATTTATATATATATATATATATATATATATATATATATATATATATATATATATATATATATATATATATATATATATATATATGTTTTATTTGATTTTACTTTATTATTTAGTGCTAGGCAAATATTAATTTCTTCCAAAATAAAATTTGTTTTGATATAATATTTATATTTACATATAAAAATGTATATGTATATAATACAAATTATATATAAATTAAAAAATCTATTTGACAAAATAGTTTTCTATATTTTTGTTTTTATGAATCACATATATACACATTAAATATAATCAATACAAACTCATATTATGTCAAAGCAAATTTTTAACTCTTTTTATAATTTTGGATTATATTATATTGTTTTATTGTATTATATTTTATTAATTTATATTCATTTATATTATATTATATTACATTATATTATATTAAATTATATTATATTATATTGTATTTAGTGCTGGGCAAAGATAGAACAAACATTGGTTTTGATGTGGGTGGACTGCTTATATTTATGATGTGTGATATAAATACACACATGTATGCACATATTTGAAAATAGTTTTTTTTTTATTTAACTAGAAATATCTATGTATCAATTGTTTTGTATAGTTTTGTTGTTATATATCACATCACACATAATAAAGGAATATAATACAGACATATATATTTTTAAAACAAACATTTATTTTGTATTATATTATATTATATTATATTATATTATATTATATTATATTATATTATATTATATTATATTATATTATATTATATTATATTATATTTTCATATGAAATATAGCATTGAAATATGCTGGTTTTACTAAGATTCAACCATGCTACAATATTTCATGTATTTACAGTTAAAATGACTTTAATTCTTTTTTCTGCCACAGACTCAGATAAAGAAGATGGCAGTTACAGCCCTGCTGCCAAAAGAGGCCGAACGTCACCATTTACACAGTTCCCACCAACTCATTCCGGTCAGCCAGAGATTTAGAAAAATATTGACAATTCTTTATCTTACATTAAGCGCTTCTTCTGTTTAGCCTTGTTTATTTTTGACAAAAAAATTCCCCTCTTTTTGCAGTGTCTAAGAATAATGTTTTCATGCCATCCAGTCTCTGTCAGTCACCAACTGAAAACTCAGACTCCGAACCTGGTAAGATTTAGATTTGGTATAAATGTACTTTGAACATACTGTGGCCGAGAGAGCTTAACACGCTGCAACAAGGGCTGTGCAATTATTTGAAATTCAGTTTCGATTTTAGCTTCCAACGTTTACTTTAATCGAGATAAAACGATTATTGTGTGAAATCCCGCCCCCTTTACAGCAGCACGCATTTGTTTCACCGCAAAGCTCCGTTTCTCATGAAAATTTGTAAAAGCATGTACTGTAATGTGATTTTTGCAGCATGGGACGCCTTTCATCTGGCTTTTATATTGAATTCTATGGAGTAAAACAGCAATTGATAGTGTGTTACAGACTTAATTAATAGACTTACTATGTTTATTGTGTTCTGAGAGCTGAGCAGCTTATTTTTGATTTTGTCAAACAGGTCTTTCTTACACTCTCACACAAACTTTTTTTGCACTGTAACTGATAAACAACAGTAAAGATTACACATTTTACCGAACCAAATGGCGCCGGTTGGCCACGCCTACTTGAAGCTTTATTTGCGCCTTTCAGAAACCTATGGGTGACATCATGGATACTACGTCCATATCTTTTACAGTCTGTGCTTACAACACGCGTCCTGTCAAACCGATGAAGTCGTTGCATGTTTCTGCTGATTACACCAAAGATTATAGAATGCATAAGACGTGTCACTCGTATAGTTTTGAATGGGGAGCAGTCAATATGGCGAATGATGCCCCACCTTTTAGTACAGGAGCCAATTATTGATCGCTATAGACTGATGATTCTCAGGGGGAGGGGCTCAGAACAGATGTAAATTTCTGCAGATTTTGTGTGATCCCAATACTTAGAAATTAAACTAAAGGACAGTTGTTGTTTAATTTTATAGTTGACTCCTAATATGAAATTTAATCATAAGCTTGGCAATCAATTTTGGAGAATTTGATGTTTCCCCATTCAAACAGAATGCTCGAGAGGCATTTCAAAGATGACCGCAGAGTGAAATGACTTTCCTTAAAGGGACTTTGGTTAAGCTCTCTCAGCCACCGTATGAACATCATGAATGGAAATCAAATGGTGTTTTGTTAAACAGACTTGTAAAATAATGTTGTTTTGAAAGTTTACCAAGACAAATATTTGCACAATATGTAAATTGTCTGAAAGTAGTATGTGTTCGATTTCCAATCACATCGACCAATCTTGTTTTCTTTACTTGACTTTTTTGATTAGAAGAGAAGACTGTGGGGTTTCGCCTGAAGCCCCCGACTCTGATCCACGGCCAGGCTCCGAGTGCTGGTGAGTCAGTGTTGGAACATCTGCTGTTTTGTACAGCGTGTTGATTAATGTCCAGTTGTGCTGTTTTCATGAGCTTGTTTATTTACACGGCTCCAAGCACTCACATTCACACTGTGATCCTTCTGAATCAGAAAACATCAGAGGTCTTGACAGGGTTGACGGATGCGTTTCTGTCACCAGGGTTCTGATTTACAAAATCTTTGCAGTTAGAAGTAAACGTACACCAGAATAATTTGTAATGAATGATTTTGTCAGTTAATAATATGATTGTGCTATTAATTTTAAGGTTAAAAGTGCTGTATGTAAGTTTTTGACTCTTCTAAAGCGTAAAATACCATAATAAGTTTGCAGATATTTAAGGAACATTACATCACACTATGCTATCCGAACCGTGCCCAGCCCCATTTCCCGGATCGTTTGAGAAGTGTGAGTGCTTTCAATCGGGCTCAGGCACAGTTCACTTGGCCGGCCCTGGCCCGGTTGGATAAGGTATGGCACACCAGAGTGCGGTTCACTTGGGCTTTGGCTCGGTTTGCTTGTGTGTGAGTGCAAAACGTGCCTGAGTCAGAAACTGAAAGCGGGACGTGACTTTTAAGGGACATACGGATTTATTAATCATTTTTACTGTTCCATAAACGCAAACTGTCGTAGTTTATTAAAGACACAAACCCCTCACTGCACGACAGCTGCACCTTCAGCAAACCTCCTCATTCCTGCAGCAAGAGGACTTTATGATTGTTTATGAGCGTCAGAAGTGGCTGATCTATTCGACGAAATATTTGACTACGTGTCACCGCATCCCAAACGACTAAAGCGATAGTCGCTTGCTGAACAGCGCATTATCGATGATGTAAACATGCCCAGGCCCGAATGTGATGTGAGTGCGGGCCATCGGGGGAGACGGGAGGGGGCGACAATCGTGCTTTGGCCCGGTTCAAGGCCACTGTACATAGTGTGAGTACAAGTGAACATTCTTGTTTATCAGAAAAACAAATCTCGTTACGTAGTGTGTTGTTAGTACACGGGGTTAATGTAACCTGCTCACCTAATGTTTACGTTCACAATATTTATACTTTTTGCTAATTTATAACCACCTCATGTGGATCTCTGAATCTGCGTCTCATTTCGGAGTCTGCTACTGTCCACTGGAGGTCGCATTTCATTCACCATGCACACTTTGTGAGCCTTCCTGACTGAATGAATGAAATATGCGGGTTTTCAACCAAGGCAACGCAGAGTGCTGAAATGTAATTGGCTGAACTGCGAACTTTAAACTGTTAAAAATCTGCAAATATTTTAAGGTATTTTTATGCTTTAGAAGAGTCAAAAACTCAGCATCTTTAAATAAAAAACAACAGTTTTTTACTTTTTTTTAAATTAAATGCTAATGGTCATATTCAATTCAATTCAGCTTTATTTGTATAGCGCTTTTACAACGTAGATTGTGTCAAAGCAGCTTCACATAAATGGTCATAGTAACTGGACCAGTGTAGTTCAGGTTTTAGTGTTTAAGTTCAGTTCAGTTTAGCTCAGTTCAGTGTGATTTAATCATTACTGAGAGTTCAAACACTGAAGAGCAAATTCATCGATGCGCAGCTCTACCAATCCTGAACCATGCGAGGCAGTGGCGACAGCGGAGAGGGAAAAAAAAACTTCACCTGATGGGAGTGAAGAAAAAAAACCTTGAGAGAACCAGACTCAGTTGGGCACGACCATTTTAATTTCTCCGCTGGCCAAAAGTCTTGTGCAGAGCTTCATTCGCCGTGGTTTAGGCTGGAAGATCACTGTTCTGAGGGGGGCTCATATCTGTTTTAATCCATTATGCTAAGCTAAAGTGACCCTGCCAGAACAAAGAAATTGGCTGAATGTAGTCAAAAATGGTTGAAGTTGACAAGGAGACTTGTAAAACAAGCCATTTTCAAAAATAGGTGGAGCGTTCCTTTAAAACACAAGCAAATGATAAACTTTCACTCTCTTATGGTTATATTTTGCATTGGGATGATGATGTGACTATTGAAGACGCACATTGCAATATAGATGCTGAGGCTTTCTTAATGTTAATTGTTATTTGATTGGTTTCTTTCAGGTGTCCCCAGTCCAAAACCCAAAGAAGCCCAGCGGAGCATCCTGAGGCCTCCTGTCCTGCAGCCCCCTCCGGTCAAAAGCCCCCCTCAGAACAGTGAGTACACCACGAAGATCCTCTCACAGAGAAAAGCTGAAGGGGAAGCACAGCAGGTGACAGCTGAAGTCTTTTTCTTTCACCAGACATAAGCAGCAACAGTTCAAATGGAGTGAAAAAGCTCTCAGATGGAGGAACAGAATGTGAAGGTCACTCAGAGGCATCCGCTGCTGGCACTCAGGATAATTCGGAGTCATTGGTAAGATACAACACACTTAAAGCCATGTCCCAAACAGCACTGTTGTCTGCTTTAAATTGTCACGCAAAAACTATTAGGTGCATTTTGGTGGGTAGTACCGGCATGATCATGCAGTGCTGCAGAAAGGCTGGTACTTTTACCTTTTTAAAAATAAAGTACACGCTTGGTACAAATTTACTTTATCAACACTATTCAAAATACTTTAATCAATGGAGCTTGAACTTGCTATAAAAATTATATTTTGCAAAACATTTTGCTTGAAAAATGTGCACTCTCTAATCAATTTCAATAACAATACCACTATGACACTTTATTTTCTATGTATATTTAAATGTTAATATATTTTTAAATTGTGGATTAAGTGTCCACATACTTTTATGGGCCACTGTAATGTTTAAACACTGTGTTTTTCTTCAATATAAGCATGTTTGAACGCAGCACGGGCTCTGGTCCAGAAGCCAGACAAGTTTCGTTTTATTTTACATGGCTGTGGCTTCCAGAAAATACTTTATCATCTTGTTCTGAACAACTTCGTTTTTCTTGGCTGACCCTGTGTTTCTAGATGAAATTGTGAAACGTGTACGCTGAAAACTGAACAAAATGTTTGACTGGTCACACCTTTAACTTAAATTACCTTTCATGGTTTTTTAAGGACAAGAGCACTTTGGAGCCCGAAACAGATAACAGACCAGAGGAACACGGTGCCCAGATTGATGCCAGTTTTGTATTTGGAGAGAATATGAGGGACAGAGCAAAGGTATAATTCAATTGATTTGGATAATTTTTATAGCTTCTGATTTATAAATATAGTAAAGTTTAATTCATGTAAAAGCACAGACTGTTTCAAAGAATTATGTTGAAAGTGCTTCAGTGTTTTGTTTGCATCATTATCAGAATTATGTTTAGAAGTCACCACATAACAATAGTGAATGTTAATTAAAAACCTACACTAAAGTTGCGGTCCATTATTATTATTATTATTTTTTATGAAATTAATACTTGAATTCTGCAAAGATGCATTAATTTCACCAAAGACTAATATATAATGTTACAAAAGTTTAAATCATTTATATATATATATATATATATATATATATATATATATATATATATATATATATATATATATATATATATATATATATATATATATATATATATATTACAAAAGTTATATATGTTACAAAAGTTTAAAGTTTAAATAATTACTAATATATATATATATATATATATATATATATATATATATTAGTAATTATTTAAACTTTTGTAACATATATAACTTTTGTAGTATATATATATATATATATATATATATATATATATATATATATATAATACATACACACACACAAACATATATATATATATATATATATATATATATATATATATATATATATATATATATAAATATATATATATATATATATATATATATATATATATATATATATATATATATATATATATTACAAAAGTTATATATGTTACAAAAGTTTAAAGTTTAAATAATTACTAATATATATATATATATATATATATATATATATATATATATATATATATATATATATATATATATATAATACATACACACACACAAACATATATATATATATATATATATATATATATATATATATATATATATATATGTATATGTTTGTGTGTGTTTATGTATGTATGTATGTATATATATATATATTAGTAATTATTTAAACTTTAAACTTTTGTAACATTATATATTAGTCTTTGGTGAAATTAATGCATCTTTGCAGAATTCAAGTATTAATTTCATAAAAAATAATAATAATAATGGACCGCAACTTTAGTGTAGATTTTTAATATATATCAGATTTCACAAAATTATTAAGGAGCTCAAATACTGACCGCAGTGATAATGCGATAGAGAAATGAGAACGAAATGATTGTATTAGAATGATTTTGGATCATATCACTGAATGCTAATATTCAGATTTAACACAAAAGTATCATTTTAAGGTATACAAAAAAAATTGACTCGTATTTAAAATTTGAATAATGTTTTACACTTCTACAGTATTTTGTTTTGAATTAAAAGCATTTACAAATCTTCCCCACTCCAAACTTCTGAACAGTAGTGTGTACTACCAAATGTTGCTTGTCATTAGGGCAGACAGAATCTGCTAACATTTTTTGCTATTTCTGCCCAGAATTTGGTAAAAAATCTGAAACCTAATATGAAATAAAAGTAATACATTTTAAACTTGTATTTAATGTTTACAATGCAAATCCAATTAGATCCATTGTTTGGTAAACTAAGCAAGTATCTCATATAATATATCTGCTAAAAGACATAAAATATTACTTTACAAACTGTGTTGTATATAAATCATATGAACAGAAATTTACACATTTATTTACAAGTAAATAAATAGCCTCAATGATGGGCTAAAAATCTCCGTAAATCTGCTTGTGCAGATTCCGTGTGGGCCTACTCACCATTATTATTATTTTGACAAATAAGTTTTTGCTGAAGACTGAGTTTCAGATTAAAGAATTCTCCATTTTTACATATTATGTCCACATATTACATATTAAATAAAATAAAATAAACCTACCCACATCACAGGCCATCCCGCAAAAGACTTTGGGCTCTGTTTTAACAATCTAGTCGCAAAGTCTAAAGCACATGGCACAACAGCATTAAGGACTTGTCCCAATCGACTTTTGCTATTTTAAGGACAGAAAAATTTGGTCTGCAGCCCCGACGCATGGTCTAACAGGGTTGTGTTTATATTCTTAATGAGTTACAGGTGTGTTTTGAGCATAGCTTTAAACCAATTAGAGTCTCATCTCCTATTCCTTTTACGAGTCAGTTGCGTTGTGCCATGGCACATTTGCTATTTACATGGCGGACTTTATAAGTGGAAAAACTGAACCCTTCACTATCATGAAAACAGTTAAACCATCTGCAGCACGAGGATAAAGAAAGAGCCTCCTCCGTTCAGCCTTTCTCAACTTTCTCTTTAGTTTTCCTATTTTTTTTCTCCTTTACTATTGTAGAGTAATAAAACGGTGTTGTACACACCAAATGGATTTGCGATTTACTGAACGTGGTGCAAAATGTGAAAATTACAGTTGCGCTAATCTGAAAATAGCAACAAATCATGCCAAACACGTCTTGCGCCTTATTGCGCTGTGTGTATGATGGGACTCTTTGCGTTTTACAAAGCACTGTTAGATCATCATTATTATTTTAAACTAGATTTTAATGTTTTAGTTTAGATTTGAATATTCTGTTTTTACTCCTAAGTTAAAGTAATTGGCAATAATGTTTCATTTATATTTTGTTTTTATTTTTTAACATATCACGATTTCGTTGTCATATCACCCATTCCTTTTATTATTGTTAATAATAATAATAATAATAAAGCTTGACTTATATCAATATTTTGAATGTGAAAAAAATTTGTGTTTTTATGTTTTGCTTTGCTTTAATATATTAAATAGTATTTTTCTTACAGGTGGGAAACAGTTTGGATGCCTCACAGACAGAAAATTCTGAGGAAACTAACTACTTCTTGCAGTGCATCACTCCCAGGTACTGCAGTTCAAATGTTCATATTTAAAGACTTTTTTACAGATCCCCTCATGCAGAATCTTGTAACGTTTCCTGGCATTGATATTGTTTCTTATAGCGCACAAAAACCTGACAGCAGCAATGCCAACAGTGTGAAGTTTGTCTTTGGACAGAACATGTTGGATCGCGTTGTGGTAAAGCAGTAAATTCCTTTTGTGTGTGTGTCATAGTTTAATACAGTCAAGTTATAGATCACAGTTCCCGATGTTTAAGTCTTGTTTATCACTCAATCCCACCCGTATCGAACGCTTCCAGGCTCTGCCGAAATTCACCACCGATGCACCAGGAGGCAGTAGAGAGTCGGGTTCAGAGATGGGCCTGTTCAGCCAGCTTTCATCTACACAAGAGCAAACTGTGGAGAAGAGTATGTTTCAGATCCGATCACATTCAAACTGACAAATGCAGAGACAGAGTTTTTGTAATATTATAGCAAGATATGATAACTAAACATTATAAGCTATGTTTAAGAAACAGTAGATCTTACTCAGATGTATTGTGTAATCATCTAATCACTCAATCAATGTTGTAAAGACATCATTGTAAACAATCTATCATGGAAAAAACTAGAACCAAGAAAAGCCATGCGGTATTAAAAACTCATTAGCATTTGCTGAATCTATACATTATATTACAGACTGTATAATAGTTTACATTATATATAATTAAAAAAAATATTCTGCTTATTGAAGATTAATCTATGTTGCTGTAGGTGACAATATGAAAGAATCTCTGGAGGAGTCAGCGGCGAGACACGAAGCACACAAGCCACAGAAGTGTTTGCTAGAGCGAGTGGAGGTTCGGACAGGAGAGGAGTCTGAGAGCAATGTGCTGCAGGTGAGAGCAGATCTCAAAGCTGTTCTGTCCGTAAAGACACACAAGAAGCTGATGCTGAACTTTACTGTGTTTTTCAGATGCAGTGTAAATTGTTTGTGTTTGAGATGTTGTCTCAGTCGTGGGTGGAGAGAGGATGTGGAGTTCTCAGACTCAATGACAAGACATCCACCGATGACGGCACCTTACAGTCCAGATTGGGTAATGCTGCATTTTATAGTTTGATGTGTATTTGCCTGAGTTTTAATGCTTGTTTATAGTCAAGAAAGTGGGAAATGATGAATATACATGAATTCCTATATTTTTTGGTAATATAATGGATTTAAAATGTTTTTGTACGAGTAATGGAATATCAGGGATTTTCATTATTTTCGTTTATTATAAAGTAGTTTTTAATTTTTAATTTTATATATTTTTAAATTTATTTTACACTTCCATGCTATTTAATTTTTTTTATTCTACCATTTTAACAAATAAATATAGATACAGTCATGACATTTAGCATATACAGGAATACCATTAACAGCTTGAATTATAAGTATGAACTATAGGTGGACATAGATTATTTTTAATCTAGATCAGGGGTGTCCAAACTTTTTGGGCCGAGGGCCAGATGCAAAAAAAAAAAAAAACGTTGTCCCAAATTTTACATACATCACACAGACACGTGCATATATATATATATAATATTAATAATATTTTACTAGATATTTTTTCAAGACACTTCTATACAGCTTAAAGTGACATTTAAAGGCTTAACTAGGTTAATTAGGTTAACTAGTCAAATTAAGGTAATTAGGCAAGTTATTTTATTACAATGGTTTGTTCTGAAGACTTAAGGGGCTAATAATTTTGACCTTAAAATGGTTCATAAAAAATTAAAAACTGCTTTTATTCTAGCCAAAATAAAACAAATAAGTCTTTCTCCAGAAGAAAAAATATTATCAGACAAACTGTGAAAATTTCCTTGCTCTGTTAAACATTATTTGGGAAATATTTAAAAAAAGAAGAAATAAATCAAAGAGGGGCTAATAATTCTGACTTCAACTGTGTGTAGATAGATAGATAGATAGATAGATAGATAGATAGATAGATAGATAGATAGATAGATAGATAGATAGATAGATAGATAGATAGATAGATAGATAGATAGATAGATACACACACACACACACACACACAGATACACACACAAAACTGATGGCGGGCCGTAGTTTGGACACCCCTGATGTAGATTAATCTCATTGTAATCTTGGTATTGATCTAGATTAAAATGGCTTATTTGAATTCTGCCGAAAGCATTCAGAATATGTGTGCAACCCAAATAATAGGTTGTTGCAAGTTTTTGCAAATTTTGACGCTCCCGCCACCAGAGCTGAAGACAGACGGCGTTGTCGCCAAGACGGCCAGAGCCACCTTTGAAGCACTCACTGCCTTCGGTGTGAATGCACAGTTAGTTTATTGAGTTTAAAGAATCTCAGCATGTAAGGGATATAAACTCAATCCAGTCACCCCATATTGTTGTATTATCCATTCCTTTGCTCGCAAACAGAAAGTACTTTTTTTTCAAAATCTATTAAATCTATCAAAATTATTAATTGTTGGTTTCATAGTGGCTATTTAGGTCCTGCAAAATAATATTCAAGCTAAAACCACTTTAATATTATGCAAAGCACAAGAGTGGCCTGTTTTTCTCTTCCTTATAAATCATAGAAAGTCAGAATTTGTAATTCTTTGAGTGGGAACTGTGGATATGTAAAGAAATCCAGTCAGTAGCTACAGTACGTTTCTATTCACCTATTTTACATGCGCATTTTGAATATGTGCATATTGAACACAAAAGAAGATATTTTAAAGAAAGCCGGAAACCTGTAACCATTGACTTCCATAGTAGGAAAAACAAATATAATGGAAGTCAATGTTACAGGCTTCTAGATTACCTCATATATCTTCCTTTGTGTTCAACAGTAGAAAGAAACTCATAAAGGTTTGAAATAGGTAAATAAGAAAATAAATAAGGAAATTACTTTTAATTTTGGGATAAACTATCCCTCTAACAGATGTCTGCAGATTGTTAAACTGACACAAGGGGGTGCAAATACATCTGCTGACATTTTGAACTTGCTTAATTTATTTAGTAAGATACTGTTATTAACCATGTCAAAGGCTTTCTTTAGGTCCAGGAACACTGCCTCAACCACACTACCTTTATCCAGTGACCCTTTTCTTTTTTCAAGCAGATAACTATTTGCTGTTTCTGTGGAATATTTCTCTCTAAAACCAAACTGCTGTGGATAAAGCAGCTGATTAGAGTGTAAATGCTCAATTAAATGTTCCGCAACAAGTTTTTCCAGCACTTTTGAAACTACAGGTAGAATAGGTAGAATGCCTGTAATTACAAGCAACATCTCTATCGCCAGATTAATAAATCAGTAGTATTATTGCTGTCTTCCAACTATCTGGGAAAGTTTTTGTTTGTATCGACAAGTTTGCTAAAGGTAAAAGTTGGTTTTCGGTTTTGGGTAAAATTAGGGATGCAAGTATAAGATTTATAACTACTAATGAACAGTTAATATCTAAATAATAGGCAGGTAATAAGCCAGTGGTAAATAACACAAACTTCTACCTTACTAACTATCAATAAACAGCTAATCAGTAGTTTATAAAGCTAGCACTTTTAGTTAATGGTTTGTTAATACTGTGAATTGTGACCTAATCTAAAGTGTTACCCATTCAATAAGAGCTGTTTGTTTGTGGCTTGCAGTCATGCGGACTCAAGGAAGTCTTCGAGTGATCCTCAACACTAAGCTCTGGCCTCAGATGCAGGTGGATAAAGCCAGTGAGAAGAGTCTCCGGATAACAGCGATAGACACCGAGGAGCAGGGTGTCAAAGTCTTCCTCATATCTGTAAGACTGCCTATGGCTGTATTGAACAGTTTTGGGAGGTTGTCAGCAGTGTTCGGGAGAGTTACTTTTAATAGTAATGCGTTACATTATTGAGTCACTCCCCAAAAAACGTAATTAGTTGCCTTACTTAGTTACGTTTTATGGTAAGTAATGATCTTTTTCAGAACTTGCAGGTTTTTTTTTCTTGTTTTTAATTATTTTAATTAACAACACATTGTATAATCTTCGTTTACTTCATTTACACATAAAAAAATAATAATTTAGGACAATTTTATCTTCTGAGAACTTCTTGATAACTATACATGCCTTATATACAGGTTAATGAACGTTTAAAGCAGTGTGTTTGCTACTTGTGTAAAGCTCTGCCATCTTGATTTCTGTCTCTTCCTGCATCCTTTCATCCAGTGTAGGATTCAACCTATGTTAATATTAATTCAGCTATTTTGTTTTAAAAGCTAATTAATTAAACTCAAGTGTTTTAAAAAAATTACTTAGAAAAGTAATATTATTATGTAACGAGTGTTACTTGAAATGCATTACCCTCAACACTGGTTGCCAGTGTTACATGCTGCATCTCATCTCTTCTCTTTTTTGGCTCTGTCAGTCCAGCTCTAAGGACGCTGCCCAGCTGTTTGCGGCCCTGCATCATCGCATCCTTGCGCTGAGGAGCATCAGCGGGCAGGAGTCTGACGGTCAGCCTGCGCTTCCTGACGGAGAGATCATTCGCTTCAGTGATGACGACGAGTCCCGCACGCCTCCCACTGCGGCTACACCTGCTCCAGGTGAACTCCCAGAACAACGCCCGGCTGGTACTACTAGGGCTGCATAATATTGGAAAAATCTGACATTGCGATATTTTGTTTTGATTTATATTTGAAGCTAGAATTATTAGCCCTCCTGTGATTTTTTTTTTTCTATCAAATATCCCCTAAATAATATTTAACAGAGCAAAAAACCTTTCACAGTATTTTCTATAATTTTTTTTTCTGCTGAAGAAAGTGTTATTTGTTTTATTTCAGCTAGAATAAAAACACTTTTTAATATTTTTAAAACTATTATAAGGTCAATATTATTAGCCCCCCTAAGCTATTTTTTTCGATAGTCTACAAAACAAACACTTTTGTGCAATTATTTGCCTAATTAATCAAACTAATCTAGTTAAGCCTTTAAAAAACTCTTCAAGCTTAACACTAGTATATTAAAAAATATCTAGTAAAATATTATATACTGCCAACATGTAAACGATAAAGGAAATCAGTTATTACTTATTAAATAAGTTATTAAAACTATTATTTAAAAAAAAAAATAGTAATTGGGGAAAAATACGGGGGGCTAATAATTTTGAATTCAATTGTATATTGCAATATGTGTTGAATTTGTTGAATGTTTTGTTTTTCCTTTCCGTTTCAGGTAACCCAGAGGCAGGTGTGTGTTCATCCACAGGCGACACATAGTGCTGAGTCTGTGGTTGATTTCTATTCCACAATGCCTCACTTGCAGCCCTCTGGTTAGCTCAAATACTATGCAGGTGTTTCTTTCTTCTTCAAACTCCTTCAGGTTTACTCTAGTCATGTGTTCAGCTGGTTTTATTTATTGCATTTTAACAGCAAAAAAAAAGCGCATCTTTCAGACTGGACACATAACCTTCTCAATATCATCATATTGATGAAAATGACTTTCTCTTAGCGTTTTAGTGAACAGATTTTTCATTCTACACACAATAACTCGTTTATGTGAGACTTAATTATTCCATGCCCTCCTGAGTGGAAGCAGGACAGAGTGAGTTAACAGAAACGTGTGTGTGTGTGTGTGTGTGTGTGTGTGTGTGTCTGTGTGTCTGTGTGTGCGTGCGTGCGTGCGTGCGTGCGTGCGTGCGCGTGCGTGCGTGCGTGCGTGCGTGTGTGTGTGTTCCATCTCTACATCCGTTCCAGTTCTGCTCAGTTTCAGCTGCTAAACTGTGTAATAGCATCCCTTAATCCTCACTTTAGATCTCAGTGTAACTTCAGGGGAAAGTTCATCCAACAATGAGAATGTTTACATGGACACCTATAATCCGATTTTAATATGATTAAGACAATACTTTGATTAAGAGTCTATAATGCAAGCAGCGATTTTAATCCGACTAAAGTCATAATTAAACTAAACAGAAGTGGAATTATGACACATGGAGTATGCCAATTTTAGTCGCATTATTGAAGTGCGGTACAGACATGTATACACTTTTATCAATCTATTATCGTCATGTAGGAGTTTTTGCTGCATTTTGCGACAGGATATTTCACACTCACACGGCTGTTTGACACTATTCTTTGCTCCTACCGAGTCAGTAAAGGACCACAGACACCTGCATCGTGAAATGCCGAGTTTTTTTTTGGTTCCTATTCAGTGTGCGTTATCAAATTCCATTAAAGCGACACTTTTCCAGGAGTCCTTACTTCATACTCGCATCCAATACCTCAGTTTGTCCTGCAGGGGCATAAATAAATTGTTCCTGAATGATAGTGAAACTGCCGAACTGCAGTTAAAGTCAAAAAATTGAAAGAGAAACACTTAAATTGACCTGAAACTCCAGAGGAAACGTTGGATAGCCCTGTGGCGGAATGAGGTTAATCGATCTATGTGCTATATACACTTATTTCACACGTCGAGCATTTTAAAAAAGAAAGCGAGGCTGTGGTGGAAAGAGACCGGAAGTATAGGATCAGCATTGTAAACATTGCAACAACATGCTGTGGACTACAAACCTTCAGCTGTTGCCGCGATTTCAAAATGCAGATGTGGTGTAAACATCACTTTAATATCACTGAGTTAAGTTTAATTTAAACAAACAAAGCATATTAGACACCAAACAAAATCATAATGTCTTTAGGAGTAATACGTTTAACCTTAAGTGTCCTCCTAGACTTCAGTTCATTGCACCAGGTAAACACCATGGGAAATCTTATCTGCTTCAGCCTATGTAACCTGGTGGGCGCTAAAACATGTTGTCTTTTAAACTGTTGTCCTGGTTCTGAAATTTTAAAAACGTCCATTTCCCCCCAACATTTAAGTGCCGCTGAGCGATTTATTGGCTGTGAAGGTCATCCGTTCACCACTCTTCACCGAGTGCAAACACAAATGCAGGGACACTGGAGCATTTTAAAGCCGCGAAGGTTTGCACTCAGTAAACATTGGTGAAGTGCAGTAAACTGATGACCTTTAAGGCCAATCACAGTCATTTCTGCTGAGCAAGTGAACACAATGGCGATTAAGCATTCAACAGTGCTTAAATGTTAGCAGGAAATGTACTTTTTTTTTTTATTTCAGTATCGTGACAAATCTAATGCGAAGTAATCATGTAACACAATCCGCGCGAATGAGATGGCCCGATTTGCACGAATGAAGCGACGTGAATTGAGCGCTTTGCGCGAATGACGCGCTTAATGCTCGTAATCGCGCCACTTTAACCAATCTGGAGCTTGCTCTTGTGGCATGCTTATGACGTAGCGCAAATGAATCAACGATTTTGAGCTTTCATACAGCACATTAACACAGTAATTTTCTTAATAAAAACCATGTTAGACATTTAGCAATGAAGCTACAGTCATTGGGCAGACAGAAGCCCCGCCAATGACGCAAATCCGCATCTATTGCTCAGTGAATTTGATGAGCGAATGAAGCGAGTAAACTCAAAATGTTCACGCGTCTATATACGCGAATAGCTCCATTTATCCACGCGTACCACATCTAGTGTTAACAGCATTATATGGTGAAAGAATCAGTTCATTAACATTTCCCTTAACTAAACTGAAAATGAGGTCTGATATGCCTTTTTATTTTCACTATGCATTCAGAACGAAGATTCGGGTCACTCTGAAGACGGTGAAATGATAAATGTGTCACTTTCTTTTAGCTGATTATATATACAGCCAGGTACACAACGTCCCTGTGTGACTCAGGTGATAATTTCGGATTTCTTCCCACCGCAGACTCGATTTCTCTTTTAAAATGGCTGCCGCGTGAAATCGGTCTATAACATGTAAAATGGGATCATGAAAGGAACAAAAAGCAACTCATGTAAACACCTTATTCATATTAATGTCATATTCAGATTAAGGCAAGCAATTCGACTTCTGGTGTCTATGTAAATGTAGTCATTGAATCAAAGTTAATAACATGTTTTTTTTTTTTCCTGAACTATCCCATTCATATGTGTCATTGGATGCTTTTGCGGCATTATTTTACTCAGTGCAGTATGACTAAAATATTGTTCAAAGAGTTCTCTGATCATCAGGCTCTTATATAATCATTTAAGAATCCGAAACTGATATTTCACAGATTTAAATGGACCTCATTTGTTGCATTATTCAAATGTGAAATTAGTTTAGTCTGTTTATAGGAAAGCTTTGTCCATAAATGAAAAATATGTGTGATTGTTGTCGTTTCATATACTAAAGTAAGTATGTTTTTAGGAGTGTGATTAAATCATACATATACAGTTGAAGTCAGAATTATTAGCCCTCCAGTTAAATTTTTACACTTTTCCTCAATTTCTGTTTAATTGAGAGATTTTTCTCAACATGTTTCTAAACACTAATTTCTAATAACTGATTTTTTGTTATCTTTGCCATGATAAGAGTACATAATATTTTTCTAGATATTTTTGAAGATACTAGTATTCAGCTTAAAGGGACATTTAAATGCTTAATTGGGTTAACTAGGCAACTTAAGGCTGATTTGTACTTCTGCGTCTTCATTAATACTTCATTAAAATGCAATGTTTTGTTTTTGTCTGAACGCTACCTTAATGTACAAGTAGCTGAAACTCACTCATTCAGTGGCTAGAACTGGTGGACTTGCAACAACTTTAATCATAAGGTAAACTCAAAACAAAAGTTTTCATCTGGAGCTTCTACATGGGACTCCACACTTGTAAACACTTGTTCCATCGGACTCGCGACTCTCAGCACCGCCCACGCTTGTCAGCACCTGCGTAAGCTGACCAATCACAAAGCTTGCGCCATGCGTTGTTGCAACGTGTAGTTACATTTTTTTGAGAGGTGCGCGCCTGCGTAAGCCAAGGCGAGGGCTATGCGATCGCGCAAAGGCTGTGCCGGACCATATGTGTGCCCTTAACGCAGAAGTATATATCAGCCTTTAAGGCTGATTTATACTTCTGCATTGAGTAATAGGCGTGACCCACGGTGCCTGCCTTGCATGTAGACGTGCGTTTATACTTCTGTTCGCTGTTTGTGTTACTCTACAATAACATTTCCAAAACACTAGCTGGCAGTAGGCTTTTATGCTCCTCTGTGTCGAGTTTTTTCGCAGGTGTTTTGGTTTTTCTGAACGCTACCGAAATGTAAAAGTAGCTAAAACTCGCTAATTCAGAGGCGGGAACCAGCAGACATGCAACAACTTTAATCATAACGTAAACACAAAACAAAAGTTTTCATCTGGGGCTCCTTCTCAGGATTCCACACTTGTAAACACTCGCTCCATCGAGCTCGCGGCTATCAGCACTGCCCACACTCATCACAGCTACAAAGCCGACCAATCACAGAGCTTGCGCTACGTGTCATTGTAGTTAAATTTTTTGAAAGGTGTGCATCACCGTATGCGTCAGCCACGACGAGGGTTATGTGACCGCGCAAAGGTGGTGCTGAGCTGATGTGCGCTGTTTGTGTTGCTCTGCTGTAACACTTCCGAAACACTAGCTGGCAATTGGTTTTATGTTCCTCTGTGTCGAGTTTCTTCTCAGGTGTTTTGTTTTTTCTGAACGCTGCCGTAATGTAAAAGTAGCTAAAACTCAGAGGCCATTCAGAGTCATTCAGAGGCGGGAATTAGTGGACATGCAACAACATTAGTAATAAGGTAAACACAAAACAATCACAAAGCTTGCGCAACGTGTCATTGCGACATGTAGTTAAATTTTTTGAGAGGTACGTGATGCAGTCAGCCATGGCGAGGGCTTTGCGACTGCATGAAGGCTTTGCAGAGCATACGCGTGCGCTTGATGCAGAAGTAGAAATCAGCCTCAAGCCTGGTTTATACTTCTGCGACAAGTGATCGACGTCACCCACGGCGCATGCAATTCGCGCAGACAAGCTTTTATACTTCAGTGCGGTGCGTGTGTTGCTCTGCAATAACACTTCCGAAACACTAGCTGGCAGTAGGTGTTTATGTTTCTCTGTGTCGAGTTTCTTCGCTGGTGTTTTTTTTTTTTTCTGAACGCTACCTTAATGTACAAGTGGCTCAAACTCACTCATTTTGAGGCTGGAATCGGTGGACGGGCAACATCTTTAATCATAAGGTAAACAAAGTACAACAGTCTCCATCCGGAGCTCCTTCATGAGACTCCACTCTTGTAAGCACTCACTGCATCGTGCTCGCACAGTCGCGCGGCTCTCACCTCCGCCAACACTTGTCAGTGTTACCAAGCCGACCAATCCCAGAGCTTGCACTACGCATCGTTGCAACGTGTAGTTACATTTTTTTGAGAGGTGCACGTCAACGTCGCCGACGGCCACAGCGAGAGCTATGCATCCATGCGTATGCTGCGCTGTAGCCTATGCATACACTTGACGCAGAAGTATAAATTAGCCTTGGGGGTAATTAGGCAAGTCATTATAAAACAGTGGTTTGTTCTGTAGCTAATTAAAAAAAATACTGATTACGGGGTCTAATAATATTGACAATAAAAAAAAATTAAAACTGCTTTTATTCTAGCCGAAATAAAATATTATAGGAAATACTGTGAAAATGTACTTAATCTTTTAAATATCACTTGAGAAATATTTGAAAAAATTTATATTACAAAAAGGGCTTATAATTTTGCCCTCTACTATATATATATATATATATATATATATATATATATATATATATATATATATATATATGCTATTATTTTTTGTGAGTATCTGAAGACATAGATTTCATTATTGGACGAATTGTTTAAAATATTAAACATCATCATGGTGGTCGCCCACACCTACAGTTAATACGAACAGTTGTACAAAATAAATATTAAATGTATATTATCATCCAGTTTCAATGCAATAGTACCTTTTCACACAGTCTATTTTTATGAATATGTCCTGTATATCGAGATTTAGTATTGTACATAGCTTAGGATCTGAAGTTTTATAGCAAAACATCTTACTTATGAAAACATTATTATCTTAAAATGGGTTTCTTTATTTTCTGTTACTAAAATAATACTATATACAGTGTTTATCATCTAAATATTTTTGTCTACTAGGTAGTTTTTGTCATTATATTATCTAAAGTATGACCGTGTGCTCTGTTTTTTTTTTTTGTTTTTTTTTTTTTGGAATTTTGTTAAACAAGAGCCTAGTTTTGAAGTTGGACCGCATTTCAACAGAGTGAATTCCATAGGAAAATGTCTGGGTTACATTTCACACCAAAACAGAATCTTGTTTTATCTAGATAATAATCATCCTAACTCATTTTCAGTAGCCTTTTTTTAAAAAGTGTTCTCATTGTTGTAACACTAAATGCAATATTATTTCAGTTAAAATCATTCATTCATTCAAAAATGTTATTTACTCACCCTGGTGTTATTCCAATGCTGTATGCTTTTCTTGCTTTTGCATACCACAAAAGGAGATCTTCAATTTAAGTCAACTAATCGCTTTAGTCAACTAATCTGTTTAAAAACAATGTGTTTTCTCACTTTTTGAAATGTAAAGTCATCTAATAATTTTAAAAGCATCAGGTTTCCTCACTTTATTAAGTAAAGTTTACTCACATTTTAAAGAAAAGTTAACTTATCACTGAATTTGTTGCTTGTTCTCACTTTTTTAGTCAACTAATTTCTTTAAAAGCAACAAGTTTACTCGCTTTAAATAAAGTCAACTCATCAATTTCAAAGTATGGTGTTTACTCGCTTTAAAAAAAATCAACTAATCGCTTTAAAAACAATGCATTTTCTCACTTTTTAGAGAAAAGTCAACTAATCACTAAACTTATTGCTTTAAAAATAATTGCTCTCATTTTTTAAAGTCAACTAATCACTTTAAAAGCATCATGTTTACTCAATTTATTAAGTAAAGTCAACTATATGGCTTCAAAATTAACGAGTTTTCTCAATTTTAAAGTCTACTAATCATTTTTAAAGCAACACATTTTTACACTTTTTATTTCAGCTAATTGCTTTTTAAAATGCTGAATTGATTATATTTGTATTACAGTTATTTTAATGCATAATAATTATGGGGTGAAATATGACCTAGACGTTTTTTTTATGAGAATTGCCCTTTTATACATCTCTCATATATTTTATATGTTTGTTTTTTAAGAAGGAACAAAACCCTGTTTATCTTCAGTCATGGAACGCAGGTTGTGAGCTAGTGTGAGTCAGACTTCACTCACGCGGTTCATTACTGCCGGCCAACGTACACAAAGCTGACTGTGACTCCCGCACAATCAAGTCAAAGAAGGGCTTTTCCCACTCTGCTGCTGAATATTCTCAAAATACTGCCAGTGACAGGTACTCATGTAGCATTATTCACCAGATGTGAACAAAGAATAATGTGTGGTGCACTGTCTGACTGTTTCTGTCCACACGCACGCTATAATAAGTCTGTCTGATCATTTGTAAAAAGAGGTCAAATAAGCACCGTTTAGGTCTAAACACGATTTATTAGTTTCATAGTAAGATAATCTTTAAACATTCTTTATTTTGAATTCAAATGTTACTAAAACTAAGAAGAGAGATGTGTAGATTTGTTGGTCAAGATGCTAAATATATCCTTCATAACAGCATTAGCTAGTTTAAAAGCAATTATTTGTTTTCGTCACGTGTGCAGACGTTAAGCTTTAGTGTTTTTACCAACTATGGCACTTAATTGTTGTGTTTTGTGTTCGTGTTTCTTTTATCACGTCCTTCTGGTGCTCGGCTTCAGAATGTTCGTGTTTCCATATAGTTACTGTAGACATTTCCCGTCAATATGAAAGCAGGGCTAAAGGTTTACAAAACAGATGTTCGCTCATGCGAGTGGATTGCTGTAAATGTCTGTAAATGTTTACATTCACTGTGTTGCAGCAGATGTACTATAAGAAACGCTGACCCCCCACCCCCCACCCCCCTTTTGGGTTGTTTGTGTAGATCTCAGAGAGACTGTGAACTAGCCAGTGCTATTTCTGGCCCTGAATAACTCCACTGCACTGGTCTTGTGGTTTAAATCTACAATTTGACTCTGGTGGAAGTGTTTAGCGTTCATTTTGAAGGGCTAGGCTGCTATTGGACTAAACATCTGCTGATTTCACTGGAATATGTCATTTGTTGGCCACAAATTCCAAACGTGTGATAAAGGTCAATTGTGGATATATATTTGGTCTGTTATAGACATTTCTGTTTTCCATTAAACAACTTGTACCATTATAAAACCTTAACCTGAAATATGCAAATAATCTTGTCTTCTTTTCATCCAATTTTTAAGTCATTCAAGTAATCTCTCGTTTCTCTTTTCCTGTTCATTTGCAGCTTGTTTAGCCCACCTATTCATTTCTGCTGATATCACAGTATATATAAAAACATGATGCTGCATTTAAGTCACATTATTCTTCCAGTTGGAAACCTGTACCACCTTTGACTGTTGTTTCATAAAGTCTCCTCTGTTTTGTCTGTTCTCTCTAGAATGTGTCAAATCTTTCCTGAGTTTTTTTTTTTTTTTTGGGGTTAGGAGGATCTATTCTAATTACATTTAAAGGGCATCTCCGATGAAAATCAACTTTTGTTAGCGGTTTGGACAGAACTGTGTGTAGGTATTGTGCAGGGGTCACCAATCTCTGTCCTGGAGGGCCGGTGGGTTTAGCTTCAACATGCTTCAACACACCTGCCTGGATGTTTCAAGTACACCGACTTTGATTAGCTTGTTCAGGTGTGTTTGATTAGAGTTGGAGCTAAAATCTGGAGGACACCGGCCCTTCAGGAACAAGTTTGGTAACCCCTGGTATGGTGTGTCCATTGTCATATTTGTAGTGATATAAACACAACAAGTCTCGTTTTTTACATTTCCTGACGTTAAAATAGGACCCAAATCCTGTGATTTTGAGGCCCACAGCAACATGGCGTAGGTGTGCGGGGTTCCCTGCCTACCGAATTAATTGGCAGGCGCCATGTCTTCATAATAACATGTATACACATGTCCACAGAACATTTTTTACAAAGAAACTGAGATTAAAATATCTGAGATAATGATATTACAATATCCGTTCCAACTCTGATTTTTATAAGTTTAAAACATTTATAAAACAGAGAATGTTGGTAATAAAGAGAGTTACATCAACAACTAATTCTTAACCGCTATAATCACCATGGCCACATGGTGTCAGTATACACTAATATCTGTGTATGTGTGACTCATCATTTCAGGAAGGCTTGAATAAACTCAACCAATACCTAAAATAAACTTGATTCAGCTTCATCTGAGTCTATTACTGACTGCTGGAGAAGCAGGCACACACGTGGGAACGGTGGGCAGAAAAAAAGCAGCTCATTTGCATTTAAAGACGGGCGACAAAAACAGCTACACCGTACTCAGACACCAAAATGGGCAGTTTCTGGAGGCTATAATAAATAATTTGATGGGCATTTTAAGCTGAAACTTTACAGACACATTCTGGAGACACCAAAGGGTTATCTCGCATCTTGTAAAAGAGGTGCCCTTTAAATGTTTTTTGCTCCCCTGCTGAAAAATCCACCTTTAACCAGCCTAGGCTGGTTGGCTGGTTTTAGCTGGTTTTAGCTGGTTGACCAGCCTGGTTTTAGAGGGGTTTTGGCCATTTCCAGGCTTGTTTCCAGTCATTTCCAGCCTGGTCTTAGCTGGTCAGGCTGGAAAATTACCAGCCAAATCCAGCTAAAACCAGCTTGACCAGCCTGGTTTAAGCTGGATATAGCTGGTTTTGGCTGGACTCCCAGCTTGGCTAGGCTGGTCAAACCGGTTTTAGCTGGTCATCTCCCAGCCTGAACAGCTAAGACCAGGCTGGAAATGGCTGGAAACCAGCCTAGAAATGGCCAAAATCCCTCTAAAACCAGCCTGGTCGACCAGCTAAAACCAGCCAACCAGCCTAAGCTGGTTTAAGCTGGATTTTTCAGTAGGGTCCCACTTCATATTAAGTAGCTTTATGCACTTGCATCAAAATATATATCTACAGGGTGGGCCATTTATATGGATACATTTTAATAAAATGAGAGTGGTTGTTGATATTAACTTCCTGTTTGTGGCAAATTAGTATATGTGAGGGGTCAAACTTTTCAAGATGGGTGGTGACCATGGTGGCCATTTTGAAATCGGCTATCTTGGATCCAACGTTTGTTTTTTCAATAGAAAGAGGGTCATTTGACGCATCAAACTGAATATAGTGAATATGTTTTGAATGTAGTGAATATTAGCAATAGTCTTTAATATTAGTACAGTACTAGTTGATGGAGCTTTGGGTAAACATTGATCACAGTGGAGGTCTGTACATGAAAGGTCTGTGTACTCTGAAAGATCCACTGTTTTCTTTCATTCTCTCATGCTTGAATGGTTTAAAGGTCAAGGCCATTTAGTGCAAGTTATTTCAGCTAATGGATGCTTGGAAGCTTATTACCGATTTATTTACTTTATATACTTTATATACTTACTATTTTATTTACCGAAGCTTATAACCGATTATAGCTTCTTTTATACTACAACTACAAGCACCCGCAGCTCTATGACAGCTGGCTTTGTTGCCTAATGCAAATATTCAGCAAAATTACAGCTGCACTATTATTTTAAAATACTACAGTACATCTGCAACCTGGTTAGCAGTAAGTTTTCTTGATATACAGTTGAAGTCTGAATTATTAGACCCCCTGAACTAATAGCACCCCTGTTTTTTTTCCCCCCCGATTTCTGTTTAACAGAGAGCAGATTTTTTAACTAATTTCTAATAACTGATTTATTTTATCTTTGCCGTGATGACAGTACATAATATTTCACTAGATATTTTTCAAAACACTTCTATACAGCTTAAAGTGACATTTAAAGGCTTAACTAGGTTAATTAGGTTAACTAGACAGGTTAGGGTAATTAGGCAAGTTATTGTATAATGATGGTTTGCTCTGGAGACTATCGAAAAAATAAATATAGCCTAAAGGGTCTTTTAATTTTGACCTTAAAATGGTGTTTAAAAAATTTTAACAAAGCTTTTATTCTAGCCGACATAAAACAAATGAGACTTTCTCCAGAAGAAAAAATATTATCAGACATTCTGTGAATTTTTTTTTTTTTTTTTTTTTTTTGCTCGTTCAACATAGTTTGGGAAATATTAAAAACAAAAAAACTCAAAGGGGGGCTAATAATTCTGACCTTAACTGTATATGGTGAATAACCACAGCCATATTACCCTGCAGCCCAAGACTGGTTATTCACTGAAGCTAAGCAGGGCTGAGCCTGGTCAGTACCTGGATGGGAGACCACATGGGAAAACTAGGTTGCTGATGGAAGTGGTGTTAGCGAGGCCAGCAGGGGATGCTCAACCTGTGGTCTGTGTGAGGCCTAATGCCCCAATATAGTGAAGAGGACACTATGTTAATGGGCGACATCTTTCGGATGGGATGTTAAACCGAGGTCTTGACTCTCTGTGGTCATTAAAAATCCCACGGCACTTCTCGTAAAGAGTAGGGGGTGTAACCGCGGTGTCCTGGCCAAATTCCCTCCATAAGCCCTTCCCAATCATCCCCATCCACTGAATTGGCTCTATCACTGTCTATCCTCTCCAATAGCAGGTGTATGGTGAGTGCACTGGCGCCGTTGTCCTGTGGTTGGTGTCGCATCATCCAAGTGGATGCTGCACACTGGTGGGGGAGTTATTTGTCTGTGTTACATACCTGTGTAGATGCTAGTTCTATAAAATGCTCTATATGACAAAAATACTGTAAAAAGTACAGTAATTTACCATTAAATTTAGGAATTAATTTGATGTTCCTACTGTAATTTAAACGGTTAAGTTCTGGCAACCACAGCTGCCATTTTTCATTCATTTGTTTTCCTTCGGCTTAGTCCTTTATTTATCAGGGGTCGCCACAGCGGAATAAACCGCCTACTATTCCGGCATATTTTTTACACAGCGATTGCCCTTCCAGCTGCAACCCAATACTGGGAAACACCCATTCACTCTCGCATTCACACACACTCTTACACAATGGGCAATTTAGTTTATTCAGTTCACTTATAGCACATGTCTTTGGACTGTGGAGGAAACCGGAGCACCCGGAGGAACGCGAACACGGGAGAACATGCAAACTCCACAGAGATATGCCATCTATATGAATCGACCGGTGACCTTGCTGTGAGGTGACTGCTGAGCCACTGTGCTGCCCTGCTGCCGTTTTTTTTAGGCCTCATAATAACATCATCTTCGCTTTTAAATCTGTTCTGTACTTTATTTTCCAAAACCCAAGAGAAGTTCATTCCGGAAAGCGGTCGCTCACTTAAAACAAGTACAGCAATTAGCCAAATGACAACACTTTCTACAATCCAATCAGTACCCAATTCATTCTCATGTGCCATAATCGAATAAATATCACAATGAGAAGTAAATAAACGCCTCAGTTTCTGTTTCATGCTGAGTTTAATGTAACACGTTACATCTGTTCATGTTAAATCCTCCTTGTTCGGTTTATTTCTTGCTTACAATAAATCTGATGCTAAATTAGGAACTAAAACAAAAGATCAGTCCTGTCCTGTCATGAAGACAAAGAACCAGAGAGGGCTTGAAAACATGTTCATAGTGATTAAACGAATAGTCCGACAAGCGTGCTTCAGCCCGGTTCAAGGCAAATTTACATAAGCTGCGTCCCAAATGGCACACTATACACTATGCACTCATGCACATTGTACTTATGCACTTACACACTCAACAGGATAGTATATGTATGTAGTGTCAACCCAAATGGCACACTAATGTTTTTTAACTAAGCGGAAATTCAAACCGTTTCCCTGATGATGTTTGACGGTTGCCAAATCAGTGAAATAAACAACAGAATTATCAATTAATACCTGCCGTGAGTATAACCACATTCACCATCAGGAGGCGCTATAATCACTCTTGTAGGAGAATTTTGCTTTTACCGTCCAAAATAAATAAAGTTATCCAACATGTGCGCCCGATAGCTCCGCCCTTTCGCTACGTAAGCAAACCTGCGGTCGTTGAGTGTGTGAAGTGTCCATCATTACACACTTCATTTTAGCGGCTGAATGAGTGCATCATCCGGGTAATTAAAGTGCACTTATTATTGTAAGAGTTTTCAGTGTGAACGCACTACTTACACTATTTATACTACAAAATGGCGTAGAATAGTGTGTAAGTATGCGATTTGGGACGCAGCTATAGTGTGAGTACGCCCTTACTTTATTGTGAAGACCACATCTATAGAGTGAATTTTTAGAGACTGCCAGCCATGAAATGTTGGGTTTCATTAACCCAATGTTGGGTTAAATATGAACAAACCACAGCGGATTGAACCACCAATTACTCTGGCATATATTTTATGCAGCGCGTGGCCTTTCAGATACAAGCCAGCACTGGGAAACACCCATACACTCTCATTCACGCACACACACACACAAATTAAACACAATGTTGGCTTAATTTTTTAGAAATAAATTTCATTGACATTTTTTATCCCACAGTTGAGTTTATCCATATTTGAACCAGCACTCAAATAATTTATTTAAGGGTATAATTTTTTTTATACCCTGTTTAGCTGTAGCAAGATCAAAGCAAGTTTTCTCAGACCAGTGACTTTGGGTTTGTATTTTATATAAATTACAGTTTTTCTCCGTTGGTTTGGCTCATTTCCTGAAACAGAAATTACATTCTCAAAACAACATGGACAAACCTCCAAACCACTTGGCAATTGTTCACAACAGAATTGAATTCCTCATTCATTTCATCAAATTGCAAATATCTAAGTACATCTTTGCAAATGATTAAGTACAGATAGCCTACATTTAGCACAATTTCCAAGTGAATAGATCTTGTTGATTTAGGCTGATCGGCAATTCTCAGTCTAATGGTTGTTCTCTCCAAAATGTGTCAGCGTCATTTCATCGTATATGTCATCACATGCACAATAGTCTGTTCAATTGTTAAAATTAGTCAAGACCATAATACCATGAACACCATACAGTAGGTGAATCCTTGGAACATTCGATTACAATTTATTACAGCTATTTATTATTTTTGCTCTGATATTTGGAAGTTACTTTGTGTGGTTGAGTTACCATTTCCTTGGCAATATGAGAGCAATGTGTGACGTCAAACCTTGGATGCTACTCTTACCCTAAAATCCCATTTCTTTTTTTCTGTTTTATACACCATTGTATTCTATTAGCTAGACAAAAACTGTACAGTACCCCATGTCAAAGAAGGACTGGGCTAAGACTGTAAGGTGGACATCAGGGATAATTTAGTGGTCCTTTGCCATAATCACAAAACATGTAAACAATTTGACTTGCAGTGCTTACACAATGCTAAAGCAACAAAGCATTTTGGGGGCACTGACTGTTTAAAGGAGAAGGAAATTTAGTTTTGACACATGAGTGAACTTTTTTCTTTTTTTTTATATATATATAATATTTTTTTAGGGGTTTTCACCTTTATTGATAAGACAGTGGAGATACACTGTAAAAAATGGCCGTGATTTCAACGGTAAAAAACTAAAAAATGCTACAGTACAAATCCGTAACCTGGTTAACGGTATGTTTCCTTAATATATACGGCGAATAACCGTAAATTGACTTTCCCAGAATTCCCTGCATGGCACATCACTTTTTATGCATTTGGTTGACATTATTATGGATATTTTTAGTTGTGCATGTGGGTGAGCTAACGCGTCTAACTGTGTAACAAAAGATGTGTAGATATTGGTCATTCAAAATACAGACATTTTACCTTTATAAATTAATAAATTACGGTAGTTTACCGTAAAAATTAAAAATTACTTTTTCGGTTTGTGCCGTGTTTTTTACGGTTAAGTACTTGCAACCACAGCTGCCGTTTTTTTACTGTAAATTTTACAGAATTATTTTTTACAGTGTGGGGAGGATAGACAGGGGAAGGATCAGCAATGGAAACCGAGAGGGGAATCAAACTCAGGTCGCTGCGAGCACTTCAGTGCTATGTGTCAACGCACTAACCACTAGGCCACTGGTGCCGACTAGTGCATTATTTTAAGGAAGGTATGAGCTTTTGCAAGTGAGCTCTAGTGTTGTGCTAAACTGTTACACTGTTTTGCCAAATGATCTTAGAATTTTGAGAATGTAATTTCTGTTTCAAGAAAAGAGTCAAACCAATGGAGAAAAACTGTAAAAGGCACAAATACTAGTTTTCTTAAAGCATACAGTACTAGCACACACGAAGTATCCTGAACTGCTTGATTTAAAATGTTAAATCCTTTTTGTGCTTCTTTTCTAGGGCGTTTCTGTTATTTTCCACTGTTCTTAAGCTTGTCGCTCATTCTAAAAGGCATCAGTTGAGTTTATTTAAACAGGGAGTGTGTGATACTGCAGCTTTGGTGGGCTGTGAGGTCTGGGATCAGCCTGGAAAGGCTTGCGTGAGGCTATGAATGCAGTGTTTTTGAGGAAATGTCACAAACTCTTTTCCCTTAAACCTGGCAGAGGAAATTGCAGTGTTTCATGTTAACAGTTTCAGGACTATAACCGTTGCAGAAAAGCAAAGTCTTGTAACATGTCACAAAAATAATTTCTCCTAATGTGGATGATTCATGTGGACGATTTGCTCTTATAGAGGGTGCTTATACTTAAAAATATGATTTTACTGCTTGTTCAAACTACTTAAAGTATGTAAAATGAGCTTCAACACAATGCATTTAGGCTTGTAGACATGGTCAAGATGAGCTGCTGCAGTTCAAACCGAGCATCAGAATAGGAAAGAGAGGTGATTCATGTGATGTTGAATGTGGCATGGTTGTTGGTGCCAGACGGGCTGGTCAGAGTATTTCAGAAACTGCTAATCTACTGAGATTTTCACACACAACCATATCTAGGGTTTACAGAGAATGGTCCAAAAAAGAGAAAACATCCAACAGTTCTGTAGGCGCAAATGCCTTGTTGATGTCAGAGGAGAATGGCCAGACTGATTCCAGCTGATAGAAAGACAACAGTCAAATAACTACTCGTTACAACTGAGGCATGCAGAAGAGCATCTTTGAACACGTCCAACCTTGAGGCGGATGGGCTACAGCAGCAGATGACTACACCGGGTGTCACTCCTGTCAGCTAAGAACAGGAAACTGAGGCTACAATTCGCACAGGCTCACCAAAATTGGACAATAAAAGATTGAAGAAAAAGTTGCCTGGTCTTATGAGTCTCGATTTCTGCTGCAACATTTGGATGGTCGGGTCAGAATTTGTTGTCCCAACATGAAAGCATGAATTCATCCTGCCTTGTATCAACGGTTCAGGCTGATAGTGGTGGTGTAATGGTGTGGGGGATATTTTCTTCACACACTTTGGGCCCATAAGTACCAATTGAGCATTGTGTTACCACCACAGCCTACCCGAGTATTGTTGCTGACCATGTCCATCCATTTATGACCACAGTGTACTCATCTTTTAATAGCTACTTCCAACAGGATAACACGCCATGTCATACAGTGCAAATCCTCTCAGACTGGTTTCTTGAACATGACAATGAGTTCACTGTACTCAAATGGCCTCCACAGTCACCAAATCTCAATCCAGTAGAGCACCTTTGGGATGTGGTGGAATGGGAGATTCGCATCATGGATGTGCAGCTGACAAATCTGCAGCAACTGCGTGATGCTATCATGTCAATATGGGCCAAAATCTCTGAGGAATGTTTCCAATACCTTGATGAATCTACAGTATGCCTCGAAGGATTAAGGCAGCTCTAAAGGCAAAGGTAGGTCCAACCTGGTACTAGTCAGGTGTACCTAATAAAGCGGCTGGTAAGTGATTTATTTATTTTTTCTTTAATTGGAACTTTATTCCTACATGTTGCTTTAACACAAATTGATTATCTTTAACAAATTTAAGCAGATTGAACATAAAACAATTAAGTTGTCTCAATAAAAGCTCAATAATTACGTTTCAGCAAGCAGCCATATTTTGAGTACCCGGCGAGGGCAGCTGGTCCTCGGCGACTTGTGTGCCCCTGGCTAATCTGAAAATGCTCATTTTAATCACGTTGGATTTAATTATTATTTTCTCTTTCTGAAATTATTCAAAAATAACAGCTAAATTCTTATAATAAAATCACGTTGGATTTAATTAATATTTTCTCTTCTGAAACTATTCGAAAATAACGGCTAAATTCTTATAATAAATTCTTGTTGGATTTAATTATTATTTTCTCTTTTTGAAATTATTCAAAAATAACAGCTAAATTCTTGTAATAAAATTGATTAGATTTTATTACAGACATTTTTTATTAATTTCAAAGCAAAAAAAATGCCCTAAAATCAGGAAATTAATTTCATTAAATAAAGTGTACATATTAATATTAATGAAATCTACAAGGCCACAAAATGACTTTTTACAGTGTAGTATATTTTAAACACTTGTAATTTCATGATTTTTCCTTTCTCTTTGTTTACTATGACAAAAAATATAACCCTTTATTCTTATTATAAAAAAAATATTCAAATGACTTCTTAGAATCTGAGCACATTTGCATTTCTCACGCCTTATTTTTTTATTCTTCCAGACACAATAACAGGATCTGAACCACAGCGCTGCATTCTGCTTCTGTCCAAATGTTTATGGACACAGATCATTAAAAGGCACGTTTGTGTACACAGACATAATCACACTTGAGTGGAATGAGTACGTGTGCAGCGTCTCTCAGCACTGATTGTGGCTTTCCTCGTCGTTCCCTTTCAAAACAAATGCGGTCAACCACAGAAAATGTTCCCCGGGTGAATCACCGCCAGTGATGATGATAATTACCCTCTCCATTAGCATGCTCGCGGTGGGACTGGTGGAATCGCTTCAATTTTCACATCAATTTATTTTGGATTCATATGAGAAGACATTAACTTCAGCATAAACATAAAACGTCTTAAAGCAACACTTCACATAAAAATGGAAATGTACTCAGCGTTTATTCACCCTCAAGTGGTTTTTAAACTGTTGTAGCCATTGATATCTATGGTGGCCTGGAAGTGCAAAACAACATTACAAAGTGTGAAACACTTTTACAAAGCTAGAGACAAATTTACATTTTGAAAAACATTTTTACTTATCATCAGACATGATTACATAGGAAAAACTATTTTACCAAGGACAAAACAAATTTACATTTTAGAAAAAAAATTAACAAGACGCAAAACACTGTTACAAATCCGGAAACAAATTTACAATTACAGATTCCCTATGGAAAGGGCATGTACCACACACCGGAAGTGACGTGACTATACCACACCGGGTCAGTTCTGGTTCATTTGGTTGAATTCTGGCTGATATGTGACATTGCTATGGCTTAATTGTGGCCCAGATCTGGCAAACAGGAGCGGAGCGTCAAAGTGCCATCATTCCATGCGGTATGTGGGCTGGATGTAAGTGTCTGATGTGGGCCAGATTTGAGCCACATGAATTTTGCTAGCTGGGATTGATCCTGTATTGGCCACAAAAGCCAGCTACACCATGCTAATTAATTATTGCAGTCTAAAACCAAGCGCATCAGTTTCATTATCCAATCCCTGTGATTAACATAATAAAATGATCCGGAATGTGTACTGTAGGCTTCATATAGGCAAAAAAACTGAGCTCAATAACAACACATTAACAATCGTTTTCAGAGTAGTGTTACATAACTCGCTTAAGCCCACCAGCATCAGAACAAAAACAGAATCAGACAATCTGAGCTCATGCTTACAGCGTTCTGCTTGAAAACATTCTCATGCGCAGCTAAGTCAAAAGACCAAATCAGCGGTCACTTTAACATGAGAGGGAATCTGAGCAGCAGGCCTTGATTTCAGGTAATGAAGAGCAGTTCTGTTCTGTCCCTGGGAATTATGACTCACGACATGTTTAGTCTGTCTGGCTTCACCCGAGTGACCCATTCAGATGGCCTGCGAGATTCAGACACCGTATAATGACAGAATCGAGTCCAGGCCAACAGAAAGAGCCTGGCAGTGATAGATGATGTTTGTGTTGAGGAGATACACACGTAACACTCGCTCGCTGCTCAAAGTAGTTACATCCCAATTACATTGATCGATTCCTCGTAGTAATCAGGGCGCTTTTTGATCTTCGATCACCATACCGTATGGTCACATATAGTTTAAATTAATATTTTTAAATATATATTTTGTATCAATGTTGTTTATTTAATTCTTGTTCATTATATATTATTTTTATACAATTATCACAATGAACAATAGTTTATTTTTAAAATTGAAATTATATATAATTTCAGCAGAAATATATTTCTTGATAATAATAATAATAATAATTTCTTAGAAAATACCTTTTTATTTACAGTAGAATGTGTAAGGCGATCAAATTATCCATTATTTACAATGACTTTACTTTAATAATAACAATAATAACACCAATAATGTATCGTATGTATCATCAACAAACTGTTGGATACAAACTATATACAGTTGAAGTCAGAATTATTAGCCCCTCACTGAATTTTTTTTCCTTTTTTTTAAATATTTCCCAAATGATGTTTAACAGAGCAAGGAAATTTTCACAGTATGTTTGATAATATTTTTTTTTTCTGGAGAAAGTGTTATTTGTTTTATTTCGGCTAGAATAAAAGCAGTTTTTAATCTTTTAAAAAACATTTTAAGATCTAAATTAGTAGCCCCTTTAAGCGATATATTTTTTCGATAGTCTACAGAACAAACCATCGGTATACAATAACTTGCCTAATTACTCTAACCTGCCTAGTTAACCTAATTAACCTAGTTACGCATTTAAATGTCACTTTAAGCTGTATAGAAGTGTCTTGAAAAATATAAAAAATGAGTTATTAAAAGTGTGTGTTAGTGTGCGTGCATGCATGCTTGTGTGTGTGTTTTGAAATATATTTTCTAAAATAGTCAAAAATGCTTTGAAGAAAATAATTTATGTATATACATAGTTTTATGCCCAGTACAAAGGTCATTGTTTATACAGAGATACTTTCTTTTATAAACCCACTTCAACAAACCCTAAATACACTGCCTAAATATAGTAAAATAAATAATAACAATAATAATGATAATAATAATATTAATAATAGAAAAACAAACTGCATTTTTTTTATTAAATAAAAGTAAGAAAACTAAATACATGAAATAATAAAAAAAATATTAAAAACAAACAAACAAACAAACAAATAATAAATAAATAACAATAATGGGTGATACACCCAGGGATAATGCTGTGCTATCTTACAATGCTAACATAAACTAAGCGTGAGGGTCTAGAAAGAGAAAGAAGAGACAAAAAGATTACAGAAAAAAAAAAGATTTCAGATAAAAGCAAGATAAGTCACATAAGTCTCCAGAGTTGAAGTCCCCAATTTTTTCCCCAATTTCTGTTTAACGGAGCAGATTTTTTTCAACACATTTCTAATCATAATAGTTTAATAACTAATTTCTAATAACAATTATTTTCTCTTTGTCATGATGACAGTAAATAATATTTGACTAGATATTTTTCAAGACACTTCTATACAGCTTAAAGTGACATTTAAAGGCTTAACTAGGTTAATTAGGTTTACTAGGCAGGTTAGGGGAATTAAGCAAGTTATTGTATAATGATGGTTTGTTCTGTAGACTATCAAAAAAATATTGCTTAAAGGGGCTAATAATTAAAAAAAAAAAATTTTTTTAATTTTTAAAAAAATTAAAAACTGCTTTTATTCTAGCCGAAATTAAACAAACAAGAAAAAATATTATCAGACATACTGTAAAAATTTCCTCACTCTGTTAAACATCATTTGGGAAATATTTAAAAGAGAAATAAAATAATTCAAATAGGGCTTAATAATTCTCACTTTAACTGTATATATATATATATATATATATATATATATATATATATATATATATATATATATATATATATATATATATATAATTATTTAATGCATGTACTATATATGCTGATGTTTTGGCTTGATATTGAATAATATTTAAACATACAAATTAATAATTCACAAATAAGTTACAAATGATAATTATTTTAAAAATCTTTGAATCAATCATATTTTAAAGATATACTTAAGACTTTGAACGCTAACCTGATTACAAATGTAATAACTATGCATGGGAAATGGTGTATATACACAAACAAAAAAAAACTGATGTTAAGCATTACACTGAAACCCCAACCGATTAAGAATAAAGATGTATACAATTCCTTTTCTTATTTGAATATTACAATTATCCTCTGTATATTTATTTGTTTGTTGTTCCTTGTGATGTTGATGTTACTTAGTAAGTCTACTTTATATTTTTTCATGTCGCTGGTTCGAGCCTCGGCTGGGTCAGTTGGTGTTTCTGTGTGCAGTTTGCATGTTCTCTCTGTGTTTGCGTGGGTGCTCCGCTTTCCCCCACAAGTCCAAAGACATGTGCTATAGGTGCATTGTGTGAGCTACATTGTCCATTGTGTATGTTTATAAATGAGTGTGTAAGGGTGTTTCCCAGACAGTGATGGGTTGCAGCTGATGCATCCGCTGCGTAGAAAATATGCTAGATAAGTTAGTGGTTCATTCCGCTGTGGCGACCCCAGATTAATAAAGGGACTAAGCCTAAAAGAAAATGATGAATGAATAATACTATTAGAGCTTTCCCTGTATGCGGACAGCAGAGGGCGCTCAGCACAACACTATGGAAGCCGTACCACCTTGTGTTTGAAGTGTTTAGAAATAAGCCTGGATTGTTTAATTCATATTATATATTACAGGCTACACAGCACCAGACTCTTTTAGCAAGAGCCGCATAAGGGAAGGAAGAAATCTAATCTTACGGTTAGATAAGCGATATATAAATAGAAAAGTCATTAATGAGTCTTGAAAGGCTTTAAAGCTAAATCATGACTGTCTCTGCCTGTTTAAGCATTTCTATCAAAATAGGACCGTTTGTGTCGGAACATTTTGGGGGGAAAAAAAAGTTTATCAATAGCCAATAAATCATATATTCCAAAGTATCAGAGCTGTCAACATAGTAAAACCTCATATATTATTTATTTGGTATAGAATAATGGTCCATTAGTTCATGTATTTACTAACATTAGCGAAGTATGCAATTTTGTAAAGCATTTATTAATGATGGTTCGACATTTGCTAATGCATTATTAAAATACAAAGTTGTTCTTGTTAACATTGGTCAACTGTGAGTTATAAATACCGTAATAAACGTATTAATAGTTTGTTTATATTATTAAATACTGAAACTAATGGACCATTATTTTAAGGTATTTGCTTACATTTTCACACAAAAAAAAAAACATTATCAAATATTGAATCTAAACTTAATATTATTTTCAATGTTTTTTTTTCTAGCAGTACAACATCACGGAGGACTGTGGGGTGTGCAGAAATAGATGGATAAAGACGAGATTCATTCATTTTCTTTTCACCTTAGTCCCTTTATCAGTCTGGGGTCGCCACAGCAGAACGAACCGCCAACTTATCCATACTTGGCAGATGCCCTTCCAGCCGCAACTCATCTCTGGGAAACATCCACACACACACACACATACACACACACACACACACACACTATGGACAATTTAGCTTACCCAATTCACCTGTACCGCATGTCTTTGGACTGTGGGGGAAACCGAAGCACCCGGAGGAAACCCACGCAAACGCAGGGAGAACATGCGAACTCCAGAAAGAAACGCCAACTGACCCAGCCAAGGCTCGAACCAGCGACCTTCTTGCAGTGAAGCGACAGTTCTACATACTGCGCCACTGCTTCGCCACAAAGATGAGATCAAATACAGAAACAATTACAGGCTGTTTAAAATTTGGTTATAATATGGGATGTAAATATTTTTTGAGCCGGTGATTTGTTTACGATTAATAAATGCATTTCATTCTGAGTTCATGTTACTAAATACTCTAACTGAAATTAACTACACTGTCAAATGATATCCGTTAATTAGCATTTTTCTGTATTTTGTGTTTCTATTTTTCCCGTTTATTTATGCTTTTGAATTGCGTTATTCTACTTGCGTTATATCGACTTAGAATCAGTGGTGTAGCGAACGGGCCTGCAGGGCACGAACCGCGTGGGGGCCCCGCGTGATTAGGGGGCCCTCGCGTCGTCACGATTTTCAATCATTGAAAATCCAGCAACCGCAATAATCAAACTCTTGGGAACAACTGTGGTCGGAACCAAAGTTCACAGGTCTGTGTTCTCTGAACTCCTCTCAATCGGTGGACTACTTCATTCTGATTGCTTGCCGCCGAACCGCGTCAAATCATAGCTCAAAGTTGACTTGATTTGATCTGTCCTTGACGCTTACACCGGAGAAGACGCTGTTTCTTGCCGCCGGTTATTATGGAAAATGAATGACTTCTGGCTACTTTGACGCTCTCGCCGCTTTCGCTCCTCAGTTTGTGAAGGCTTCCCTGCGTTGTTGCTCCACCCGCCTCCCTTCCCCGCTCCTTAATTTGTGATCGCCTCCCCGCTTTGCCCCCACCCCCACCCCCCATCATCATCAGGGGGCCCCGTCAGTGATCCCTGCAGGGGGGCCTCCGCATTTTGCACTACGTCACTGCTTAGAATGTCACTTACCTGATTTATAAGGATTTGTTCAGCTGTAGATTGAAACTTACAGTACATTGAAAAAACACTGAGGCTGTTTCTAAATATGCGTTCTTCAGCGTCCTCATGTAACATCATCATTCCAAGAATGGAATGAAAATCTTAATAGAGGCATAAACGCATTAATTTGCTGAAATTCATATTAAAATTAGTTTTATTTGTATTGTGACATGTATATTCATAATGTCTTTAGACATTAATATTGTGAAAAGAGGTAAATGAATCAATTGTTTTATGAACGCTGTAATGTTTGAATAATTTTCAGATGAAAATGAGTGAAGGTCACGTGACTATCAGGAAGAACACAGCATCTCATTCCTCGCAAGTCACGTTCTCTGTTCTCGCAGTTTCACAATTTTGTTCTTCCGAGGTAACTTGGCGAGACCGGTTTTCACAAGAACGTGAGTCTGTTAACTGTTGCCATCTTGTGGTGGAACGTCAACCATCATTTTCTTTGCTCTGCTCAGATAGGCTGATGGCGGCTGATGGACTGAACTTGCAATGTAATTACAATGTCATTAAATTGTAATTATAACTATGCAATAACATTGTATTTACATTGTTAAAACTTTGTAATTATATTGTTATAACCTTGTAACTACTATGTAATGACGTAATATGTACTATATAATAACATTGTAACTACATTGTTAAAACATTGTTATTACATTTTTATGACACAGTAATTATAATGTAAAGACGTAGTAATCACATCCAAAATAAATGTTTGTGACCCACACATGTACTGCCTATATTATAAATAAACAAATAATGCACATAAAATATACAAAGAAACCTTTAAGTTTATAAATTTTATCTTGGATGTATTTATAATGCAAAAGCTATGTAATTGCAATGTAATGACTGTAACAAAGTTTGTTATTACATGTGTACTATGTATATTTACGTATTCAACAATAAATAACTAAATACTGTATGAAAAAAACATTTACATTTATAAATATTAACTTGGATGTAACTACAATGTATTTACAATGTCACTACATTAGAATTACTATGCAATAACATTGTAAATACATTGTTAAATCTTTGTAATTATATTGTTATAACACTGTAACTACATTTAGATGTATTGTAGTTACATTGTTATAACATTGTAAATATCATATAATAACATTGTTGTTATAATGTAGTGACAGTAATTACAGTATTATGACAGCGTAAATACAATGTTAAAACAATGTGATTACTATATCCTTACATTATGATTACCATGTAGTAACATAATTACAATGTTATAACATTGTAATTAAATTATTTTAACATTGTAAATACTTTGTAATAGCATTGTTATTATAATGTATTGACAAAGTAATTAAAATATTTAACAATGTAAGTACTGTCAATACATATAGTTACTATGTAGTAACATTGTAATTGCATTGTTATAATGATGCAATTATATTATTATAACGTTGTAAATACTATGTTATAACATTGGATTTACATTGTTTTAACATTTTAATTACATTGTTTTAACAGTAATTATAATGTAATGACATAGTATAAACAATGTAGCTACAATGTTATATTAATGTAGTTACAATGTTGTTACATAGTAATAATAATGTAACAATGTAAATACATACTTTATAAATACTTTGTATTAACATTATGATTACCTTGTTATAGCATTGTAATTGCTGTAAATACATTGTTAAAACAGTGCAGTTACACTCTTAATACACGGTAATTGTATTGTAATGACAGTGTAATTACATTGTTGTAGCATTGTAATTACATTACTAAAGCAATGTAAATACTATGTAATAGCATTGCACTTCTAATGTATTGACATAGTAATTATAATGTTATAACAAGGTTAATACAACGTTACAACAATGTAGGTACAATGTTATAACAATGCAATTACCATGTCAATACATTATATTTACTATATAGTAACATTGTAAATACGTTATTAAACGTTCTAATTGTTATAACACTAATTGTGTAAAAACATTGTATTTACATGGTTGTAACATTATAAATACATTGTAGTAACACATGTAACACATTGTTGTAATTATAACAAATTGTATCTTGGATGTCTTTATAATGCAAAAGCTATGTAATTGCAATGTATTGACAGTAACAAAGTTTATTATTACATGTGTATTATGTATATTTACATATTCAACTATAAATAACTAAATACTGTAAAAAAGATACATTTACACTTATAAATATTATATTGGATGTAACTACAATGTAATTACAATCTCATTACATTATAATTACTACGCAATGGCATTGTTTATACATTGTCATAACATTGTAAATGTTCTGTAATAACAATGTAAATAAAGTAATGACAGTAGTTATAATGCCATAACGGTGTACTAAAATATTACTACCAAGCAATTATATTGTAATGACAGTAAATACAATAATATAACAATGTAAATACACTCTTATTACATAGTAAATATATTGTAACGACAGTGTATTTACAATTTTAATAACATTGTAATTTCATTGTTATAACATATTAAATATAATGTTACTACGTAGTCATTATAATGTGATGTTTATACTTACTCTTCTAACATTATACTTACATTGCTTAAACATTGTAAATACTATGTTCTAGCATTGTACTTATAATGTATTGACATAGTAATTACAATGTTAAAAATGCAATTAATACATCAATACATTATATTTACTACGTAGTAACATTGTAATTACCTCACTATTGCATAGTAAAAAATATTGGAACACAGTACTTGTGTATTTAAGCAAAAACCCAATCTCAATTCAGTTTGATCTTGCGTAACTCAAGAAGTACAACTAAGTAAGCAGGGAAGGAGTGTTGGTTTTAAAGTTGATACAGTTTATTAAACATGTTATATATCGAATATAATACATACGAGACCTTTTTTGGCACAAAAATGTAATAAATAATATGTTCTTGTTAAGTCAGTGATTCTACATCTAAATAAATAAACCATAACTTACTCTTTAATAAATATGCATACTTTGTTATGTAGATGCATTGCATCAAGGTTTAATGCAGTTGGTCAACAGGATCCAACAATGCTTGAACTGAAAGGCTGTGTGTGTGTGTGCTTGTGTGTGAGTGAGGGAGGGTGAGAGAGAGATGAGAGAGAGCACTGGGACATCCCAATGCAGCAGGTGGAGACTGAAACCATATGGACAAATAAATTCAATAAATAATGAGAGATTTGAATGTCATTGCAATACAATACTATTTTGTGGTTCAAAGTGCTGATAATTCTTCAAATTGTTCTGCTTTGACATCATTTTGTGACATGGTTTTGTTCACAATATATATATATATATATATATATATATATATAGTTGAAGTCAGAATTATTAGCCCCCCTGAATTATTTGCCCCCATGTTTAATTTTTTCCCCCTGATTTCTGTTTAATGGAGAGCAGATTATTTTCAAAACATTTTTTAAACATAATAGTTTTTATAACTCATCTCTAATAACTGCTTTATCTCTGCCATGATAACAGTAAATAATCAAGACACTTCTATAAAGCTTGAAGTGACATTTAAAGGCTTAACTAGGTTAAGTAGGTTAACTAGGCAGGTTAGGGTAATTATTTAGGCAAGTTATTGTATATCAATGGCTTGTTCTGTAGACTATCGGAAAAAAATTTGCTTAAAGGGGCTAATAATTGTATCCCTAAAATGTTTTTTAAAAAATTAAAAACTACTTTTATTCTAGCCAAAATAATTTTTTGGGGGAAATATGTTTTGGGAAATATTTTTAAAAAATAAAAATAAAAATAAATAAATAAATAAATCAAAGGGGGGCTAATATTTCTGACTTCAAATGTATATATATATAAATATATATATATATATATATATATATATATATATATATATATATATATATATATATATATATATATATATATATATATATATATATATAGGGGGGGGGGTGTAACAATGTAGTGCATTTTTTACATTAAAAAAATAAATTATTGCTATTTAAATGTCTTCATTACTATTTAAGTGTATTTTTTAGCAGTGTAAAAAATATCTGCCAACAATTTATCCAAAACAATGTTAAAGGGATTGTTTACTTAAATATTCTGTCATAATTAATATTTATTTATTTTATTTATTATTTATTAGTAGTACTTTTTATTTGTACAATGGAACTCAATGATTACCAACATTTTTCGAATGATATTTTGTGTTTCACAAATACTACACGTTTGAAACAATGACACATTTGTGCAACATAGGCTCATTCTGAAACCGTAGCCCTACATACATTTCTGGAGAGTGCGAATTATGTAGCCAGAGGAACGTACATTTCGTCTTTAAAATGAACGATATGTGGCGGTGTCAGGCCATTCCTTGTCACACCTATCAGCTGACCGCTTAGCTACTTGTGGTCAGCTTTCTCGCTGTTAGCAGTTTAGCCAGTGGCTTGTCGCATACGTCAGAGAATTTGAGACACAAAGCGGAGTTGACTAGGGTTCAAGTCAAGTTTTCAGAAAGCAGGTAAGACAAAAACAAAAGCCAAATAAATAAAACAAAAATGTAAATAACAGGATGAGAATGTGGAAGAATTTGAAAACGCGGTAAAAATCAGGCTGCCGCAAGGGCTTTTCTTTTTCTGGATTGCTTTTGAAAACACTATCGGTTGGGTTTAGGGAATGGGGAGGGCAATGGTCAATCGGTACTTTTTAAAACACTATTGGTTGGGTTTAGGGAAGGAGGGGCACTGGTCAATCGGTGCTTTTTAAAACACTATCGATTGGGTTTAGGGAGGGGGGGGGACCACTGGTCAATCTGTGCTTTTTAAAACACTATCGGATGGGTTTAGGGAATGGGGAGGGCAATGGTCAATCGGTGCTTTTTAAAACACTATCGATTGGGTTTAGGGAGGGGGGGGGGGGGGGGCACTGCTCAATCTGTGCTTTTTAAAACACTATCGGTTGGGTTTAGGGAAGGGGGGGCACAGTGAGTCGACAGTGGCCTCTGGTGGATTTATGCGAGAATAGCAGGGGTGAATGACATTCGCAAGAAAAATTTGAGATCTGAAATAGCGTACACATCGGCCTCTGGTGGATTCGCGAAAACAAAAACTGCAAGAAAAAACATAGCTCCTGGGACGTATTTGGTGCTCTCCAGAAATGTATCTATTGATGCGTAATCAGAATAATTTCAGCAGTTGCATTTGTGGGTTAACTGTTCCAAATATTGTGTAAAAGCAATATCATGCTAGAAATTTTGATCATATTTAATATAGCACTCCTGCTTGTATGATAAACAATTTTGAGACCCAAATGAATTATAGCTTAGAGCGTTTACGAATGCATCAAGTATTAGAATATGAAGGTAGATACAAGATCAGATGCTTTCTAAGGTGAAATCAGATTGTTGCATAACATTAATTCGGCATGCTAAAAATTCATATAACCATATACATGCACATTACTACATATGTGTATTGCATAAATCGTTGATGTTGTTTTAAATACAGTTTTGCTCATTTGTACAAATGAAATGAATTCAAAATAATGTTCCAGTAGCACAAAGTCTGTACACCTTTGCAAGCACATGGTTTGTAGAGATTTAAGGCCGGGTGCTTGTTAGGGCTTAACTCCTGTCCTGTAATTACATCAGTGCTCTAATGAACTGTGCTCTAATCAGACTTACATGGGGCTTAAAAGGTCACTCATCTGTTTCCCAAGCACAAACAACCACTTCAGCTCTTATTTAGATTCATCCCAGAGTCATTTACACACCAAATTATTCCCACCATACAAAATTTCCACTATGTATCGCATTACATACCATTATAACGTGGTTTAATATTTATGTCAATGCAAACATGATTGATTACAGAAAGTCAATGAATCGAGAAGTTAATTCAACTAGTACATGTGCGTTTTAATAGAATATTCAAATTTTGAGTGGAGTTTAGAGTGTAAATCACTGCTTAGTTTTAGTTCAAAACCCTTTCCCCATTTTTGAGGGTAGGGTTATTGTTCTTGCCACTTTAGTTCTCTGTATTTTTGTCCAAGGTTTGACAGGAGCTAAGTGGATTAGACTCATCTGTTATAGGATTTACACAATTGAAGTGGATTTTGTCAGGTTAACTAAGGGAAGAACTTAGGCACGGATTTCCTGACACTGTTCTGAGAATACACGGACTGCCGCTGAGAGGTTACCTTCAGTTTTGATACACTTTCAAAAATCTGAAGGAATGCTAAGTCTTGGAACCTTAAATCGGCTGCAATCGCTTTTAGAGGGATTCTTGATGGGAGCGAGAATGTCTTGTCCCAAATTATACTATTGGTATGTTCTTATGGTCTTGTGGACTTACAATAGCTATGTTTCCATCTAAAGATTATTCTGGAATATTGGATAAAAGATCTGTGAATGAAGCAGCGTTTCAATATAACGAGTTAAATAGAGCAAAAACATCACTTCCAGAAAAACTGCCACCAACTACCAAAAAGAAAAGAAAAATTTCAGCAGGAGAAGCCACTGTGGGCCTTTGTTCTTATATAATAAACAATTTGTACCTCAGAAAATGCAAAGAACATACAGCGGTTCTGGAGATGTGAGATATTCTTTAGGAGCGCAGCTGCTTAGGACAGTTCTGGAGGTAATAATACTGATCGACAGTGATGATGGACTTTGGCTGAGGCATTTTAGAATGATCAAAACAGTTCAGATGTTGTACGATGTATTCGGTCCAGGTTTGTCCATTAATGTCATCCAATCAAGCCCATTTTTGTTACTGTTGCGTACACATACTGTAGAAGTCTACAAAGACATCACTTAACTGGATCAATTGTGTTTGATTAGGGTGGGACAGTGGAATCTCAATGTCCAGAAAACTCCCTCCACAATGCAGAAATCACTGCATTAAGTTTCTGTTGTGGTCACAATATACCAAGGGTCACCAATCTCGATCCTGAAGGGCCGGTGTCCCTGCAGAATTTACCTCCCACTTGCCTCAACACACCTTCCTGGAAGTTTCAAGTAGACCTAAGCTGCGTTCCAGTCCAATTTTTTTTTATGCCCTTCACTTACTAACTTCCCTCCATCTCTTTTATTCAGATGCACGTCATTGATTACGTTACACAAGTGTCCACTAATGGTGAAACATCTGAATGACTTTAAATGGAACGCCCTAAACATGGGGTGGACAAACTCGCTCCTGGAGGGCCGGTGTCCTGCATAGTTTAGCTGCAACACTAATCAAACACACCTGAACATGCTAATCAGTGTCTTCAAGATCACTAGAAATCTATAAGCAGCTGTGAGTGATTAGAGTTGGAGCTAAACTGTGCAGGACACCGGCCGTCCAGGACCGAGTTTGATTTAATATATGTTTTACAAGCTTTGGAGAACACACACTCATGAAATTTCCTTCACTTGTTCCCTCAGGGTAATCCCTGCTACCATTTTAAAGTTCATTCCACTTAATCAAGTGAACAAAAGACATACCCTCGATCCCTGAATTTTGACATAGAGATTGGACACTACACCATTGTGTAGTTGGTGTAACGTAGTTGCACCAACTACATTGTGTAGTTGCATTACTTGTGTAACGTAATCAATGACGTACATCTGAATTTTGGAGATGGAGGGAAGTTAGTAAGTTCAATTTTTTTCAATTCAATTCAGCTTTATTTGTATAGCGCTTTTACAATGTAGATTGTGTCAAAGCAGCTTCACAGAAATGGTCATAGTAACTGGATCAGGGTAGTTCAGTTTTTAGTGTTTAAGTTCAGTTCAGTTTAGCTCAGTTCAGTGTGGTTTAAAGTTATTACTGAGAGTCCAAACACTGAAGAGCAAATTCATAGATGCGTAGCTCTACCGATCCTGAACCATGCAAGCCAGAGGCGACAGCGGAGAGGGAAAAAAACTTCACTGATAGTAAAAGTGAAGGGGATAAAACATTGTTCGAGGATGTGTCTGTATCCAGTTCTTTACAGAGGCTGGAAAAAAAGAAACCGGGGTGCCTGGTCTGTCGTATGCACCGGGAACCGGCTGACATTGGAATAGTAGGCGATCCGGAGGTGTTATAGATTGTACTAAACACCTGAGGACCGGGGGGAGGGGGTGAAATTCCAAAAGTTTTCCAGGAGAAATGACAATACGGGAGATAGGTCTGAAATATGGGAGACACCCAGGGACAGTTGGCAGGTATGGTTTGAGCTGAACTCAGCAAGACTTTAGTTCAACTCAAAGACCTGGATAAAAAAACACTCTTGCTGTAAGGGGTCCCATTTTAGGTTTCAGAAGGGTGCTTGCAAATGTTCCCCTTTATGGCTGTTATGTGGCATTGATGTACACTTTTGAGTGAAGATTTTGCATAGTGGAAAATGTGCACAAATAATTATGACGTGTAGTTTGTGTGTAGGCAGGGCCGGCGCGTCCATAGAGGCGACCTAGGCGGCCGCCTAGGGCGACAAAATAGAGAGGACGGCGTCCCCGAAACTACCCTCGCCACCCGCGCCCTCATCCGCGTCTAGGGTGGCAGAATAGAGAGATTGGCGTCCCCGAAACTACCCTCGCCATCCGCGCCCACAGTTATATCCGCGTCTAGGGCGGCAGAATAGAGAGAGCGGCGTCCCCGAAACTACCCTCGCCACCCGTGCCCACAGTTATATCCGTGTCTAGGGCGGCAGAATAGAGAGGGAGGCGTCCCTGAAACTACCCTCACCACCCGTGCCCTCAGTTATATCCGCGTCTGGGGCAACATAATAGAGAGAGCGGCGTCCGCAACACTACCCTCACCACCCGCGCCTTCAGTTATATCCACGTCTAGTGCGTCAGAATAGAGAACCCCCCCGTTTTCACTTTAGGTTTGAGGGCGGCGTGACCATCCTTTGCCTAGAGAGGCAGTTCAGCTTGCTCCGGCCCTGTGTGTAGGGAATATTATAAGTTTTCACATAAGTGTTCTGTGTGTGTTTTAACCTAACGTAAATTGTGTTGAGATTTTACAAGTGGTGTGTATTCCAGCCTTTAGCAGATCATTAGGATTCTTGCTGATTCCTTTATAAGCATTGTTTATTTAGAATATTTAATACTTTTTAATACTTGCTATAATATTGGGTTTTCTTTTACAAAGCCATGCCGAGTTTATCAAAGCTGAGGTAGATGTCAGTAAAAAAAAAAAAAAAGGTATTTTGAACTTAATTTGTGGGATTGTTTAACTTTGAAGTCAACTGCTCAGAGCTGAAACTTTGCGGTAATGCTGGGATTATTTACACAGAGTTTTGTTCATTTGCTGTGCCTTTGCTTTTGTTTGCTTAAGCCCAGATTGAATCTTCTAGAGGTTTCCTACTTTTAAACTCTGCGCTCAGCGTTCATCCAACGTTTCAAACTATTTAAAATAGACCCACGAAGGCAATTATAATCAAGATATACAGCAGCATCTCATTATCAACAACAAGACATGGGAACAATTACTATTTTCTTGATACATTTCTCTTCATCAAGACTGGCAGAAGCTGAGGAGAATTTGTCAGCCAAGTCTTATAAATGAAGGCAATGCAAGACATATGTTTAGCCTTCCCAGAAACAAGGGTCTATATTCTTCATTTGTCTTAAAACATCTTAGTATTCAGATCCTCAATGTCAGATACATCCACACGCTTTAGCTGAGAACTCGTGGATGGTCTTGTACTGAAAGGAGTTATCAAGGAAAAGAAAGTCCTCCTCATACGCTGTAGGCCGACAGCAGGGTCTGTGGCGAGCCTTGTTCTTTCGGAGCAGCCCCTTCTTCTTCATGGCTTCCAAGACAAAGTCATAGTTTTTACGGCTAGCGTCGCATTCGCCACTGCAGTAATGGAAGGCTATGGTCTCATCGCTGACAAAGGCAATCCCAAGCTGGCTGACTGTCACCACCAGCTTCCGCAGCGAGCAGGGTTTGGATCCCTTTTTTGCACGTTTAGTCCTTTTGCTCAGCTGGGCATCTCTGTGGGCTTTCCTTTCCACCAGCGTCCCGATGACTTGCTTCAGCTCACCCTCTGTGAAGCTTTGGAACATCTCCATGACTGAGAAAAAGAGAGACACTATACTTAGCATGTAATGTGGCAAAACGTTAACATTGTTTGGGTTGGGTGATTAATCGAAGGTGATTTTCATGTGCATCTTGTCAGTAAAGCTGGTTCTAGTAAACCTCCAGCAATGTGTGTTCAGATGGAGCAGCATTTACTACATGGAACTGTAGTCAGGGCTGGCCTAAGGACCTGATCACATCAAACGCACTTTTTGTAATGTTATGCTGCGTTCACACCAGATGCGGAAAGCACGTCAAGCGCGTCAAGCGCGAGTGATTTACATGTTAAGTCAATGCAAATGCGGGAATAGACATCCTGCGGCGCGATATGCGCGAATGGCGCGGAGCGAATGACGCAATATGCATGAGTCGAATTGAGCGTTTTGCGCGTTTGACGCGCTTAATGAGCGTTTCGTGCGAATCTCTCGAGTTCGAAAATCTGAACTTCAGCGGACATTTGCGCCGCGTTAATCAATCAGAAGCTTGCTCTTGTGGGGGCGTGATTGTGAAGTAGAACCTGTTGATGGTGTCACAGGGGAAATCCTCCAGGCGACACCGACAACAAGTCATCAAACTGGGCTTGGCTCAATCAGAAGCACCATTGAAAGCCTCCGTGATCCAGTTTCAGTTTCTGTAGGAGTTTATGAGCTCACAGAGCTGGATGCACCTCTGAAAGCATGTAGTGGAATCAGACACGGTCCTAAACATATCGAAGCTGTTTTTCAGCCTTCATAAAGCACATAAACACTGTTATTTTCTTCATAGAATCCATGTTAGCCATTTAGCAACGAAGCTACAGTCACCGGGCAGACAGAAGCCCTGCCCATCACACGAATCCGCGTCTGTTTTGAAGTTAATTTGACACGCGAATGAAGCGGATTTGATGCGCGAATGAAACGAGTAACCTCAAATGTTCATGCGGCAATTTAAGCGCAAATATCGCGATTTATCCGCGCATTCCGCGTCTGGTGTGAACACAGCATTAGGAGGGTTGTTACGATACTAGAATTTGGTACCAATCGGTACAGAAATTTTGAAACCGTCCATTTCCCACTAACCATAGAGTGCTGTTGAGTACATTTTTAAAGAGCGCTGAATTTGCCATAGTCTTTACATGCTCAACAGAAACGACTAATTGGCCATAAAGGTCATCAGTTTACCAAACTCATCGCTGTTTACTGAGTGTAACCACAGATGCAGGGACAATGGAGCATTTCAAAGGCACGTTGATCAGCTGGTCTGTTCTTTAAGCTGACATACAGTTGAAGTCAGTATTATTAGCCCCCCCTTTGAATTTTTTTTCTTCTTCTGTTTCTAATATTTCCCAAATTATTTTTAACAGAGCAAGGAAATTTTCACAGTATGTCTGATAATATTTTTTTTCTTGTGGAGAAAGTCTTATTTGTTTTATTTCAACTAGAATGAAAGCAGTTTTTAATTTTTTAAACACCATTTTAAGGACAAAATTATTAGCCCCTTTAGGCTATTATTTTCAATAGTCTACAGAACAGACCATCATTATACAAAAACTTGCCTAATTATCCTAACCTGCCCAGTTAACCTAATTAACCTAGTTAAGCCTTTAAATGCCACTTTAAGCTGTATAGAAGTGTCTTGGAAAATATCTAGTCAATTATTATTTACTGTAATCATGGCAAAGATAAAATAAATCAGTTATCAGAGATGAGTTATTAAAACTATTATGTTTAGAAATATGTTGAAGAAATCTTCTCTGTTAAACAGAAATGGGGAAAAAATAAACAGGGGGGCTAATAATTCTAACATCAACTGTAAGAGCGATCTGCTGCTGAATCACGACTTTAAAACACTCCAGTGTCCCTGTGTCTGTGGTTAATATTAAATCATTTAGAGGCTTTTGCATATTTGTTTGGTACAAACATGGATAAAAAAAACATATAAATTCACAAAGTATAATCTGTTTTTAGAATAAAATACATAACTGTTAAAGGGGTGGTCGACAATAACAACATATTTTAAACTTTAGTTGATGTGTAATGTAGCTGTGTGAACATAAACAACATCTCTGAATGTAATACGCTCAAAGTTCAATTCAAAGAGAGACATTAGCTTTTAGAGTTAGCTTAGCAAAGCCTACAGCAAACGAAGTTTGGGGACTACAAAACATACAACCGGGCTATTAAAATAACAAACGTTTCACCGCATAGTGAAGGGGCATGGCCAGAGGCGCTGTAGTGCTGTAATGTAGCAGAGAAAGCTAAAATACCGTCCAAATGCTGCTATTTCCACAGAGCTTCTTCTGTTTCTGTATTTTGGCTTCCAAAGGACACGATGCAAAGAGAGAAGTGCTTACAGTTCAATTTTAATTGTGTTCCAGAGTATTATAAAAAAGATACAGCTAGCATTTGACAAAGGACAGCTTCCAGAATCTCTCCCAGTTCAGTGCTGGATTCGGCTAAAAACTCAAAGAAGGAGCATAATCATCAACCATAATAGATGAAGCTGTGGATTGTGAGCCACAACCTGTCAGTATTTTTATTTGTTGAAATTGATCTATCGCGTGCCCTGTTTTTAGCGTTAACGGTATGTTGTAGCAAGGAAGTAAACAAGGATGACAACAGGAAAGGCTGTTTGGCACGGCTAACAATTTAGATACAAATTCATATTTATTCATCAAAACGATGTACAGTAAACACCCACAATCTTAAGCAGCGCTGCAGTGTCTCTTCTACATCTTAAATAACAAACTCGCAAAAGATATGTGAACGTTTCATATTGCTTACACATGCTTATAACCCGAATGTATGTGAAAGATACTTGGCAAACTTTATTTTAAAGAGCACACACAAGGTTCAGCTGTGTCCTATGTGTTAGTTTATATCTGATTCAGGCACAAACTGATAAGGCTAACAGCTACTCTGACTGTCTGTTTACACAGCGCAAAAGTGCATGCTTGTAAAAGTGTGACGCTTTTTCTGGTGACGTGGAGCCGATCTGCAATTGACAGCACAATGTGGTAGCTGACAAATCAGAGCCTCTTAAGGGCAAGCTTTCAGAGGAATTAGAAAATATGACAGTCGTTTTGATGTTAGCAAAGTAGCTGTATATGATCAAAGTAAAATACATGAAAAAATAACGTGATTTTCTACTAATGAAGCATGAGCACACATTGCTTTGCATCTTATAAACACAACTAAGCCTTAAAAATACACTCTGGACCACCCTTTTAAAACACAGAATTTATTTACTTAAAGTGAACTGGATAATTTTCCCCCAATCTATGAGTTTTTGATAGATCAACATTTGACATAAAATACTCATGAAATCATGTTGACAATTTTTAAACTTCAATCTACTTTCAGTTCAGTTTGATGACTACAGCGATTTTGAGGGAATAATCTGATTATCAGATTGCACATGAACATAAATTCACATGAAATTCTGATCGTTGGGATTATTTTACCACCTACAGTTGGACTTAAGTTTCTGGGAGGTCTACATGCAATAGGCAATCTTGGCATAAACATATATGCTACGCTACAAAGAAGTGCTATCGCTAGGCCCGTCAAGGTCTTACATTCTGAGACAAGAGAGTTTTCTCCGTCTGCTGATCTGGTTCTCCGTTGTCGCCCACCAAACTCAATGGAAGAGGATGAATTACTGACTGTAAGAGAAGTTGATGAGGATGAAGGAAGAGGCGGGGCTCTGGAAGAGGGCGTGGCTTTAAGGACGAGCAGGAGGAGTGCAGCACCACAGAGAAACAGGCCGATGGCAGCAAACTTCCATAACTTCATCTTAGAATGAGGAGAAGCATTGGGCCCCTGCAAAACAAGCAAACGGCCATCACTCAAAAGAAGAAGAAAAAAATATACCTCAAACTGTCACATCAGATTTTGACATCTCAAGTAACTCCAGAAACATTATGGCTGATTTTTATTAATTTACAATAGACGACTAGGCGTCACTGGAAACTATCGTTCAACGTGTATATAAAAAACATTGTTTTAAAGACACAATTTGTAAGATGAAAACATCCCCAAAAAATATCCAAAAACAACTAGAACTGTACAGTAAAGTAAGTAAAAGGTTTGTTATAAAGCACCTTTCACAGACATTAAGTCACAAAGTGCTTTACAATAAGAGAAAACAAGAAATCAGGTAAAAGAACACATCAATAAAAGAAAACATTTTAAACAAGTTAAAAATCCAAGTACAGAAACACTAATACTGTTAATGAAAACCCGACCACTCCCGCTTATATTAAGAATTTATTGTCCCGCTGCCCGACCCGCCCCGTTTTCTGCCCGCCGCGCCCGATCCCGCTAAAGAGCGGGGGAGAAATAAACCGAAAATCCCCCAGCCATACAGTCCAGACAGCCAAGCTGTCTGTATAAACACACACACACACACACACACACACACAGCACCAAGCACACACACACAGACAAATATCTCTCTCTCTCTCATACGCGCGCGCGCACTAACACACACACAAGCACCAAGCAGACACACAGGCGTTTGCTGTTATATCAACTCAAAGACTTGTAATACCATGTATCTTTATGTAATACCAAAAGGTTTTATATAAAGTATTATATAAATACTGAGTCGCGCCAGCTCCGGGCCGCAGCGCACATTACTCTCGGGCCGATTCCGGCGCGGATGCGGCAGCGTCGGCTCGCTTACGGCCGCCGCATCTGGCCCGATTGATTCGGGCCGGAATCGGGCAGTGAGTCCACAAGCATCCGGAGTCCGGCAGCCGGAACCAGAATGAGTAGGAAGAATCTAGCCGGAACTGGCCCGAGTGTATTTTGCTATCTGGGAAAGCTCTCTCTCTCTCATTCGCGCGCGCGCGCACTAACATACACACACACAAGCACAAAGCACACACACAAGCAAAGCTCGCTCTCTCTCTCTCTCTCTCTCATTCGCATAGCAATATCCGCGATATTGCTAGACAGCCCGCTCCTGTCCCAAATTAAACCCGTTACCGACCGCTCCCGCGATTTATTTGGAAATTTATTCCCGCGCCGCAGAAATCTGGTCGGGTCCTGCGGCGTTGGCCGCGGGAATGCAGACCTCTAGTTTGGCCTCACTGTTCAGTTTGTTTGAGACACACTGAAATATGACTTGTGTACCATATGATGAATTGCGCGGGAGCTAACAGTATTCAATCAAGAAATAGGTGCCAGGAGAGTGAGAAACATGTTCGAAAACAATAGTTATTTTTTGTTAATTTAGTTTGCATTGTCATTTGGTGCATAAATTACAGACGTTTTCATAAATTTGATAAATAATCATTTAAACTGTATGGGATATTCTGATTGAAATGAAGTTTAGTGTTAAATTCAGATTAAATTGTTACTATTGGGATTTACCACAGTGCAAGAATTTGTTCAATGTGCCATTGATTAGACCTGAGACCATGGAAGATAGCACTATGCGCTAATGCCGGGTAATTAGAGTCAATGCTAAGAATAAACAAGTGATGACAAGTTTTGGCAAAGCAACAACGCTTCTGGGTGGATTCAGTTTCCTAATTTCCATATATTGTTCAAATAAGCATTTTAACATGCACTTCTTCTTCTTTTTTTATTGTTTTGACATTTTATCTGCACTGCAGTGATTGACACTGATGTTTGACACAATCGTTACTCCCAAAAATGATTCAAGGACAGCCATCCAGCAGTTACAGAACTGCTGCGCTAACAAACGCCAAACCAAATTAAAAGCTTTCCAATTGTGTATTTGAAGTTTTCAGCTACATGCAAGCTGCCTTGTTTTTCCAAAGATTTCATTCACAGATGTTTGCACAAGTGGTTTCACCATCCGTAACCTTTCTGCTGCTCTGTTGATCTCATTCCGGTCGCAGGTCTCGGAGGGCACACAGGTGTAGCCTGTCCAACTATTTCATGTGGCCCAAATTGTGTGTATCCAGAAAAAAATACAAAAACAACGACATGCTCTGACTGCGCTCTTGTTTTATGTTTCACTTCTTGGATACACCAGCTAAGGATTAAATGAAGAGTTCCAAGCGAAACAGATTGCATTTGCACATGGCCACAGTGTTATACAGATCACAAGGTTCTCCTTTGGCAGCATCACAACACACACACAGGAGAACTATATCAAAACGTTTTCATCAGTGATTTCCCTACATACAAATAAAGATGCTCTCTCAGGCACATATCTGCCAGGTATGTTTATTTCTGAGTGAGAAGTTTTTAGGTTTGTTACAGGACTACAGTACAGTAGTGGTACCATAATTATCAGTATCAGGTTTTAAGAGTTTGGTACTTTTATACACTACCTGACAGAAGTCTTGTCACCTATCCGAGTTTTAGGAAAAACACACAATAACTTGACTTCTAGTTGATCATTTGATATCAGAAGTGGCTTATATGACAGGCAAAGGCCTCTAGATTACGCTTATTTTACCAAAAAATAATATGATCATGCCTTGATTTTTCATTATTTAATTAGGACAGTAAGGTCTGACTTTGCTTAGACAAAAGTCTTGTCACTTAACAGAAATATTATACAGTTTAGAATATAAAGTCATGCTGCAGTGGAAAAATAATTAATATTGTGTATGACTCCCATGAGCTTGAAGGACTGCATCCATACATCTCTGCAATGACTTGGATAACTTATTAATAAAGTCATCTGGAATGACAAAGAAAGAGTTCTTGTAGGACTCCCAGAGTTCATCAAGATTCTTTGGATTCATCTTCAATGCCTCCTCCTTCATTTTACCACAGACATGCTCAATAATGTTCATGCCTGGTGACTGTGCTGGCCAATCCTGGAGCACCTTGACCTTCTTTACTTTCAGGAACTTTGATGTGGAGGCTGAAGTATGAGAAGGAGCGCTGCTGAAGAATTTGCCCTCTCGTGTGGTTTGTAATGTAATGGGCAGCACAAATGTCTTGATACCTCAGGCTGTTGATGTTGCCATCTACTCTGCAGATCTCTCCACGCCCCCATACTGAATGTAACCCCAAACAATAATTTTTCTTTCACCAAACTTGACTGATTTCTCTGAGAATCCTGGGTCCATGTGGGTTCCTATAGGACTTCTGCAGTATTTGTGATAAAGTCCAACAAATGATTCATAGAAATATCGACCTTCTGCCACTTTTCCAAACAATAAACTAAAAGTCAAGTTATTATTTGTTGCTTATCCAACAGGGATCGATGACGAGACTTTTGTCAGGTAGTGTAGATTGCATGTAACTCTAAGGTAATTAAAAGATTACATAATGGAATGTGTTTTAGTTTAAGGTGTCCTTATTACAGAGTAATTATACATTTAAGTATCAAATAATAATTACCAACATTACTATCGGCTTAAGTTTGGATTATTTGGGTTATTTGATGTAATTATGCATCATTTACACTTATTATTATAATAAGTACATGTAACAAATGGCACAGAAAAAATACAGTCTGAATATAATCTATTTGGACACCTTTATTGCATAAAAAGCAAATATAATTTAAAGAAAATACAATTGAGTTTTTGTTGATGTCTCACTTATGCACTTTTGTAAATAAGCAATTCTTTACATGTAATTATTATAGTTTGATGAAGGAGAAATTATATTTGCTAGCTACCTCTAACTTTTAGCTCAAAAATAGTACCCACTGTGGTTTATTAAAATGCCGCTCGAGACAATATTTTTCAAAAGGGGTGCACAGATGGCCATATGACAAACGATCATTGAGCTGTGTATATCTATAGCTCACTGATGGCAAAGGTCCCTTTTCTCACTTAACAGCTGACAGATAACCTACGTATGGACGGCTTTCCCGCTGCTGTTACCAGTTTGTTCAGTTGTCCAGCAGAAAGGAATTAACCATGACAATGGGATTTAGGTCCGGCAAAGAACGGTTCCAAAAAGTGAAAATGTGGTGAAAATCAGCTTTTCTTTTTTTTTTTTATTGCTTTTTAAAACTGTCGGTTGGGTTTCGAGAAGTGTGTGCTTTTGAAAACACTATTGGTTGGGTTTAGGGGAAGAGCAGAGTGGGTCAGTCGATTAGTCAGTCAGTCAATCTACTGCGGCCTCTGGTGGATTTATGGCAGAAGAGCAGTCACGAATGGCACTTGCGAAATAAATTTAAGATCTTAATAAGCATACACAGTGGCATCTGGTGGAATTTCGAAGACAAAAACTGCAAAAAAACATAGCTCCTGGGACGTATTTGGTGCTCTCTAGAAATGTATATAGTGGTACGTTTTCAGAATGAGCCTAGGTTGAACACATGTTTGCTCAGTTTTGTATTACTGTTAGTATGCATTACCTAGCACTTTCCGGTCTTTCTGGATTTCGCACCCTCATATTACTGTTTGTGTCTGTTGACCCTGCATGTCTGACCATCCCTTTGCGTAACAAATCTGCATTTGGAACTTTAGCTCCATGTACGCACTCATAACAATCACCATGTTTATTGTTTACCAACACCAGCCACATAAAATAGGCCCATACTGGATCATGGGTTGTTAAAAAAGATCAAGTTTCTTGGGGCATCCGATCAACAGCCGGGCAAAGACACTGCTTACCAAGAGAGACTATGGTATCAGGGAGCACTGTTGAGCAGACAGCTGTGGCAGATTTCTTGTGGCATTTTCTCAACAGTACAATCCCTGATAGCTGTCAGGTATTGTTTACACAGGATAAACAACCTTGTTTAAAAGTGTTATTGAATCTACTATTATGTGTTCTACCATGTTTCATACCCAAAAAAATAATAAATTATAACTCCACTTTTGTTAATAAATGTTTACTTACTTTGAATATTAGCCTGTTGTCATTAACACACAAAGAAATTTTTTGTAAGTACACTACATAAGTTGTTTGTACATGTGTATTTATTATTAAATTGAGATGTCGAAGTGTCTCTTTCCTTCAGTAATAAATGTGTCACACCATAAACATTAAATACACAGATGTTTCTTTTGCTTGTCACATAACAGGACACGGAACATTACTTCCATATGCTTGTAAGAATCAGTGCCAGTGGATGTGCCTTTATTTGTCTTGCTTTTAAAACACTTAATTGGTAAAGAAATTATACTTATTGATCGCATTCCCGTAAGATTCTGTCAGACTGAAGCAGCTGGGGGTACCAAACAATTCAGCAGCTGAAATCAGGAAATGCCTAGGCCTGTCTTTCAGAAACTAAGAACTAAACCAGACCCCACACTCTCAAACGCTTCACCAGACGTTATTAGAGTGCACTGGGCAACGGCACACTCTGGTTTTGATCCAGAAGAACATGGAAAGAGAGAGATGCAGACTGTTACAAGACAAGGTTTTGTATAGATTATCCTGCCAAAGCTTTGCATGCCAACATATCATATGGCAGAAATGGCAAACATGCTAAAATGTAGATAAAAAAGATTGTGTGTAGGCAAATGTTTACTTGTTTCACATTTTTTTGTGAGCAAGAATGTCCTGGCAAACTCGGTAAACAGCAAATACTTGTGTTTTCACATTAACCTCTAAAAGCGTGGTCATTTCATCATTAATACTACATATTCATGTCTTTCAAGAGTTTACACATAGCTGATGACTGATTATGTCCCAGGAGAGAGCCCTGAGCTCATAAGATCCTTGAGCCCGGGGCTAACTCCCATTTGCAAAGCGAGAGGGGAGTTTGAGCTCAGGCAGATCTCGAGATTTCCCCTGCTGTAGTAGCTACTGAACAGACAGTGATTGCTCTTAAGAGCTTACTTACTATGTGCATGTCTATGGTGCCGATTTGGATTAGTCAATTAACTTAACTTGCATATTTTTGAATGGTGGGAGGAAACCAGGAAACCTTGGGGAAACCCATGTGAGCACCGGGAGAACATGTAAACTCTGCACAGAAAGGTCCAACCCAGGCTTATTCTGAAAACGTAGTCCCAAGGACGTTTCTGGAGAATGCGAATTATGTAGCCAGTGGTACGTATGGCTGCATTTCATTTAAGCGAAAGCTATGAGGGGGTGTGACGCCCATCCTTTTCGGGCTTACTCACTGACCGCTTACCTCCATGTGGAGGGCTTTCCTGCTTCAAGCAGTTTGTCCAGTTAGCTCGTCGTGTATATTGGCGGACTTGAGACACAGAGAGAAGCTACGTCTTCTTTTTCTGGATGGCTTTTGGGTGGGAGGGTCAATAGGTAAAATTGGTTGGGTTTAGGGAAGGAGGAGGGTGGGTCGGTGGATTTGCCGGTCGCCCAGTCTATCATTGAGTCATTCAAATGGTCAAAAGCAGCCTCTGGTGGGTTTACGCGAGAACAGCGCAGGTGCGAACGGCACTCGCGAGAGACATTTGAGATGCAAAAAAGTGCAAATTCGCAAAAACAAAAACTGTAAGAATACATAGTCTCGGGATGTATTTCGCGGTCTTCAGAAACTTCCACGGGACTAAGTTTTCAGAATGAGCCTGGGTTGACTTTGGAACAAACATTAAGACCCAATCCAAATTCTACACCATAGCTCTTCCCTTTTTGTGTGTTGACGTGAAGGCTTAGGGGTGTCCCAATTCTCTTAAGCTTGAAGGTGTAGGGCTAAGGGGAAGGGCTACATAGCCCTTGAAACAAAGATTTTTTAGGACCCCACTCAAAACCAAAGGGTACAAAAATTTCCCAGAATCCACCACCTACAATAAAAATAGAATTGGGATTGGGCACAAGTACCCCTAAAAAGCAACTGATAATGATGTTTGGCAGGTTGGCATTTTTAGGAATTTAGCTTAGAATTTTGACATGAAGAGTCCATGAGACCTCCGATGAGAGGCATTTGATGAGTCCTACATATTGATGGGGCTTGAATTTAGTGAAGTGTTGTTTGCGAATGAGCCGGCTAAGAGCCGATTCTTTGTAGCAAACAAGAAGAGCCGACTCCCGTTGAGGAGAGCCAAATCTTCTGCCGTAAGTAGGGGCGGGGCTTCATTTGGGAACAACCATGTGACTAATCACATGCGAAGGACCCACTAGAATCGTACCATTATGTGAAAGAAAGAAAGGGGGCGCATGCTTTAAAGATAGCAAATGTAGCGGTACAGGCCAGGTAGAAGACCCACTGATCTGGTGGGAGGGCAAGGCTTTGGTCTTCCCATGCCTGGTTAAGGTAATAGTCGAAAGACTCTGCATTGTTGCAACATCGACAATCTTTGAAAAGAGCCAAACTTCCCATCACTACTCAAATTGCCTTTCTGCAGATGCCTGCTTAAATTGGAAGGAAGAGTTTAAAGAGTCAGGTTGGATGCTGTGCTGCAGCATCTGATGGGAGTTCAATACACACCGGACATGATGGGTGAGAGTCACCACCTTTTAGAGGTGAAATGCAATCAACCATGAGGCTGTCGCAGAATCCAACAGAAGTACATTGTTCACAGGATCTGATGGGTAGGTCCCACCAGTGCTTGGAGGAGAAAATGTATTCATTTGTCTAAATGACATCCAATGGGAGTTCAATCAAAGTCCCTTTTGATGTAAGTCTGTTCTCTTGGCAGCCAAGTTTGCAACACCTCAGGGAAGTTCTGTCTAAATTAGGAAATACTGAACTGTAAAAACTGCTCGCTGAATTCACAGTTAAATTTTCTCACTTACTTTTCTTTAGCTTAGTTGCTGATTTATCAGGGGTCCCCACTTAAAAATGAATCACCAATTATTCTGGCATATGTTTTATGCAGCTGAAAGGGCACTTGCTGGGAAACACCTATACACTCGGCTCATTCACACACATTTACGGGTTGTTCAAACTAGAAGACACCATTACAAAAGCTGGAGGAATACAGACAAACCCCAGAGCAAAAAAAATGGAGGACAAATGACAGGGATTGCCGTAATGAACAAGAAAACCTGTAAAATCTCTCCTCCAAAGATTAACGATTGGCTAATCCGACTGGAGAGCAGAACTTCCTTTGCTGTGCTTGTCATACTAAGCATGGCAATTTACGCCATTCATAGCAAAATGTACTGATCGAGATCTTTGAATATATATACAACACATGTGCAATTAGATGAGTAAGCCTTGGCGTTGTTTAAAGAAGGCAAATTTTATCTCTGTTTAAGAGAAAAACATATTGCTCGACCAGGAGGATCCAGCAGCATCCAATGTTCACTGCATTAGACGTGAAAACCTGTGAATGTGTGTGTGTGTTCGTGTGTCTGGCTAAGGCTTTAAGGGTTTGGAATAAGGATGCACAATATATTGTTTAGCCAATATTTACATCGCAGAATGTGCAGTGCTGAGTAGGGATTATACTTGATCAGAAACCCAATCCTGAACACATGAATTTTGTCTAGTCACTGCAGAGTTTACCCATAATAGAGCAAAAGTTTGTCATCTGTATTTTTAAGCCTTTTGACTGTGGGAGAAGCTTTTAGACACAAAAAATATTAACGTTTATAACATTTTATATCATTTATACATTTAACAACATGTCATTTTTACATTATATCTTTTACTTTCTGTACCTGACCACTGTTAGACTCCCCCAAAATTACCTCACCATTTATTTTCTCTCATAACATACAAAGTAGGAAAATAATAGAATGGATACTAATACTATTTAAATGAGCTAGCATTCATTAAAATATCTTCTTTTGTGTTTAACAGAAGAAAAAATATATATATTTTGAACAAGTAAAGACTGTATAAATGATGACTGAGATTTTTTTAAATTAAACCTTTAAAAGAGTAGAAAGCTGGACAATTGTTCAATATCAATAAATATCGTGATAGATTTTTTTTAATAACGGTGATATGATTTTAAAAACCATTTCCAGTATTTTGATATAAATTTGCATGTATATATTTTATTATATATAAGATCTTATACATTGTATTATTTGTCACTGAAAGACTTACAGTGCTCACCCGTCAGAAAGAGCATCATGTTACTTGCATGATGACGTACATCACAGACATGCTGCTAGCGCTCTGCAGTTGGTTAAGCTCCGTGACCTTCGCAGAAAGTTTTAGCTACAAAATGAGTGCCCTGAATACAGATGTGAATAAACAAGCTTCCACAAGTAAGAATGCAGATGAACACACCACTAATGCAGTGGTGTGGAAGTGGTTCGGCTTTTTAAGTTCCGATAAACGTATAGTTTCGGTGCTCTGCAAAATGTGCGGGAGAGTGATGCCGACTAGCAGCGGGAACACATCAAATCTGTTCGACTCGATAGAACATACTGAGAGTCAGAAGATGAGGCACCATAAAAGTTGAAGCCAACCTGTCGCCTCACCATCTACCTCCAGGACACTGAATGCAGCGGTGTCAGAAGAGAAGGCAAGCAAACAGATGGCTAGAGGCATCATGTAGGATTTAAATCAAACTTTGCTTATCAGCACGTGCATATACAACTATAAATTTATTAATTCATTCTTTTTTTTTTTCAGCTTAGTGCTTTTATTAATCCGGGGTTGCCTCTGCGGAATGAACCGCCAACTTATTTAGCACGTTTCTACGCAGCGGATGCCCTTCCAGCCACAACCCATCTCTGGGAAATATCCACACACACACACACTATTCACACTCATACACAATGGACAATCAAGCTTACCCAATACACTTGTACTGCATGTCTTTGGACTGTGGGGGAAACCAAAGCACCCGGAGGAAACCCACGCGAACGAAGGGGAGAACATGCAAACACCACACAGAAACGCCAACTGACCCAGCCCAGGCTCGAACCAGTGACCTTCTTGCTGTGAGGCAACTACTGTATAAATTATTCGCAAATAAACCTATATTATGTTCAAAACATGTATGAAACTTGCGCACATACATTTAAACTTGATCCTTGCATAAACACAAACACACACACACACACACACACACACACACACACACACACACACACACACACACACACACACACACACACACACACACAAACTCGCTCCATGTTGGTATAGCATTCGAGCTTGAGCAAACTTATAAAAAAAAAATTCACAAACATATTTATCAGGAATCAGGTTATTGCAAAGCTGATGAAATAGAAAGAATGTGATTAACAGAGGTATTAATTCTGTAAAATAATGAAAGTGTGTCATATAAAATATTAGTCTAAATAGACTGTATAAAATATATAAGAACTATTTTATGTTAAACCTTTTAATTTATTTGGGTAATTACATACACAAATATAAATAGACAGTAAGAACCCTTAAAGTACGTTCAAGATGAAAAGCAACCAGAATTATGAATATACTCATCTGTTTGTAAATGCTAAATACAAATAAAATCATTCATATTTTTTGTACTTTTTTATTTAAAATAAAAAAAGTTGTAAGAGCCTGGAGGTATTATAGACTTTGCATATTCAGTTTGCAGACATTTGTAGGTACAGACATATATTGTGTCCGTTCTTGGCAGTGTTTTCCTGTCTTGTTTATATTTTCCATATCGATATCGGAATTTTATTGTATCGACTGAAATTAAGAAATATATTGTGATATAATTTTTTGCCATATCGTCCATACCTAAAAGAGCACTTCACCTAACAAAGACAAATTCAGCTTTCTTTTTTTTTTTTTTTACAAAACACAGAAGAAGACATTTTCAAAAATGTTTCACTTAGAATCAAGGAACAACATTGAGGCATTTTTTATGTTCCACAGAAGAAATGATGTTCTCTGGGTTTAGAGTGACATGAAGGTGAGTAAAGGAGGTCATAATGTTAAGTTAACTGTTCATTTAAAGTCTCTCTGGTTTACAGATATTATGCCAGAATGCATTGCAGTCAGCAAACTAATAACATATATTGCTACTATTTTTGCCATAAAATGATAGTAGATTATAGTGATCATAATTAACCTAATTTGAGAAGAACTGAAGTTAATGGGAGGTTTTCATCAAATAAAATGTGTGTGTTTGTAAAGGTTCATTTGAATGTGAGTAATTGTGATTCATAACCTTGGTTCATCTCTGCGTTGATGTTAGTTTTACTGTCTGGAGTCTAGTCTCAGTCTAGCCAGAAAATATCTGGATGATCCAACTTTTTGGAAGGTCTGTGTCTCATTATGTGTGGTGTAAAAGTAACAGCTGCATGTCAGAAAAAGAACATCATAACAACAGTAAAATGTGGCGATGGTAGTGTTATGGTCTGGGACTGTTTTGCTGCTTCAGGACCTGGAAGACTTGCTGTGATAAAATGGAACCATAAATTCTGCTGTGTCCCAAAAAGTCCTGAAGGAGAATGTCCGGTAATCTGTTAGTGACCTCAAGCTGAAGCAAATTTGGTTTCTGCACCCCGGTTCGAGCTAGTATCGAACCGGCGACCTTCCGCATGGGAGTTTCTCTAACAAGGAGGCTAAAGACCATGGCCTCTAGCGTCCGTCACTAGAGCACCTTTAGAGGTCAGAGGAGTGAGGTTTACCTGGACAGCACTCACTAGCTGGCCTCCGTTACAATCAGCCCCCCTAAACCTTACTCCCGTCCAGGTCACGGCACCAATGTAACCCTGCCGGTCCTACACCACCCAACTCTATCTGAGCTGGTAATGAACCGGCGACCTTCCACATGGGAATCGGTTGCTCTAACAAAGAGGCTAAAGACCATGGCATCTAATGTCTGTCACTAGAGCACCTTTAGAGGTCAGAGGAGTGAGGTTTACCTCTCATTGTAGTTGGCCTCCGTTACACAGGAGGACAATGATCCAACAACACACCAGCAAACCAGCTTCTGAGTGGCTGAAGGGAAACAAATTGAAGACTTTGGAGTGGCCTAGACAAAGTCCTGACTTGAATCCAATTAAGATGCTGTGGCATGACCTTAAAAATGTGGTTCATACTTAAAAACCCTCCATTGTAGCTGAATTACAACCGCTCTGCAATTATGAGCTGTCAAAAATCCTCCACAGTGCTGTAAGAGACTTATTTCAAGTTATCGAAATGCTTGATTGCAGTTGTTGCTGCTAAGGGTGGCCCAACCAGGTAATAGGTTTAGGGGGCAAACACTTTTTCACACAGGGCTATGAGGTTATATATATTTACATATAAGTACAAAGTCACTAAATATCTATGTAGCATGCATGACCAACATAACCTCCAATTCAATTCACTTTATTTATTTGTGATTTGAGGCTATTCTTGGAGTAAATGCACACAGGAAAAGCCTTTATTTGATTCAGGTTCATGAGACGGCTCATAAGGGAGGCGAACACTAACTGGAAGACTATTTTTTTTTCAGTCTTGTGTAAACAAAGCATAACTAATAATCCTCAAATGACATTCAGAAAAACTCTCTCTTTGTTTTATTTTCAGGAATCAGACAATGTCCAGTCAGGATACACCCTACACAAATCACACGCACACACAAATCAGGCACTGTCTACTTATTAGGAAACAGATGATTGTTCTGATGCATGGCGTTCTTAATGTGTATTATTTTTAAAGGAAGTGGACTGTGTTTATGGAACATTCAAGTAAATTGTCTAGTCAAGAGGGCACTCAAAAATGACTAGATGGCCACAATAGCTTACCAAGAGCCACCGTGTCTAAGAATGAGCTTCTCAGGCTTTAGAGAAAATAGAAATACCTCAATTGCTCTCTGTGATTAATTGTTTTAAACTGCTGATAACTTTTTGTCATGTCATGTAGATGTTCTGAATTCACTTTTTTTGATAACACCATAACTAAAAGACCCTCTAGATTTAAGCATTATGTAAATATCATAAGATTTTTTTTTTCTGAACATTAAGAAGTCTAAGGCCCAATCCCAATTGTGTACCCCTATTCCTTCACCCCTTGAAACCGAGTGTGAAAGGAAGGGCTTCAAATTTACCCCTAAGAAATGGCACACTACTGATTTCTGAGAGAATCTTTGGTCCATGCTGGTTCCAGTAGGTCTTCTGCAGTATTTGTGATGATTGGGATGCAGTTCAACAGATGATCCATCAAAAAAATCGACGTTCTGCCACTTTTCCAAATGATCAACTAGAAGTCAATTTATTATTTGTTGCTCTTAAACCTGGGATCAACGACAAAACTTTTGTCAGGTAGCGTAGGAGTGTTTGGGAAAGTTTCATTATTTTTGCAATTGTGTTTGTTGACGCCAGTGTCTCAGTAATTACATGGCTTATGTTTAAATACTATGATCAGTCCAAAGCTCCCAAGCAAAAATGAAGCATTTTCATGAACATGCCCTAGTGTATTATTTGAAAAATCTGTTATTCGTACTGATGAAGCTCGGCCAGCATCCCAAGCAATGCAAGGTGATCACGCAGCAAGATCCAACTCAAATGACTGTCCAAACGGTGGACGTTTCGTTTTATCTGCAGAGTCAGAGGAAGCTGAGGTGCTAAAAGCAGGACAAAATCAATCACTGCTCTCTGCTTGTCTTCTGTTACTTCAATGTTAGGCTTTCTCAGCTCCGGGGCTGTGCTTACAAGCCTTGTTCACTAAACAATAGTATAAAAAAACTCAGGGAAAATGAACAGATGCCTTTTAAATTAAACGTAACCACCCTGATGTTTATCAGCTATATTATGAATGGCTCAAATTCAAGACATTGTTTATTTTCGAAGTTAGGGATGGGAGTGTAACACGAGAGCTTTGTGGGATCGTGTTTATGAATTTCAAATGCATGAAACATTCATGAGACATGCATGAATAAGGTGCATTATACCGCACTCTTTAACACGGAAGCTCCCATGGGAAGTTTAAAGAGGCTTTTGTAGATGTGGAGACACTAAAAAAAACTCTCAATAGATCTTAACACACACAGGAAAAACAGCAATGCCTTTATGTGATCAATCAACTTATTAATAGCAGCATTGTAATGGGAACTACACTGTATATTAACTGGGTGTCATTGAACCGAATGTTTATATATTACTGTTAAATGGTATTGCTTTTTGCACATTAGTGAAACAATAGAGGAATTACCAACCTACATCACACATGACCTCATACGGGTTCCCGGTTGCAAAAAGAGACCGGTTACAATAGCAAACATGTTGTGTTGTGCAGTAGGATGCCAAATTCGAAGGTCCAAAAATAGAAAACTTTACTTTTACCGTACACCACACTGCTTTTAATGCCAACGGCAGACGTCTTTAGCTAAAAGGAGTTACTGGCAAGTTACTGATGTGCATTAGTGTTTTATATATATATATATATATATATGTATATATATATATATATATATATATATATATATATATTTTTTTTTTTTTTTTTTAAAGGTGGAATATCATGCAACATTACAAAACAGTCTTGCTGCTTCAGAATATTTCAGACATATGGGCACATTGGATAATTAAGTAAAGCAAAGCCGCATCACATGCAACTTGATCTTCCATTGTCAAATTAATTTGATAATAAGAGTGCAATATTTTCAAGATACAAAGAATGTTTTTTTTTTTTTTTAAGTTTTTTTTTAAGTACAACAGAACACTACAAACAAACAATATTGTCTCAGAATATACACACTTTGCAGGTAAACTTTGCCATACAAGTGGGTTCAGCTGTTGGGGATACAAAATGTAATGTTACACAGTGTGTAGACATCAAAAAGTCCTATAAGGTAGTGTGCCAGTCAGTTTTCATAAAGGGTTCTGGATTTGGATAGAGCACGTTTCAGGTCTATATATCCAAGAAAGGGTTCCCAGGTAGCAAAGAATTTTTCTTTGGAATTAGACCTGATAATTCTGAGACTGTCCAAGTGGATAACGGAGGCCATATCCATTAACCAAGTTCGAAGAGAAGGAGGTAAAGGAGATTTCCAGTTTTTTAGTATTAGCCACTTGGCCACAGTCATGCCTAGAGTAAGGGCTTGTTGTAGATGTTTTTGAAGGGTGAGGGAGTGTTCTGAAACACCAAAAATAGCAAGCTCTGTGTCAGGTTGGAGGAAAATATTATAGGCCTTGGAGCATAAATTAAAAATGTTTGTCCAAAAATTAAACAAAGTTGAGCAAAACCAAAATGCATATGCACACATAGGTGAAATCGAGGGGAAAATTTAGTATAATTTGGTTTTGTTATTATGCAGGCGATGCATAACTTTGAACTGTATTAACTGGTGCCTACTTACAAAGCATGTTTTATGTCACTGATATGATATGCTGCAACGGCCGCTTTAAATTTGAGATCAATAGGCCTTTTTCACAGACGGTAGCACACACATCCGGTTGAACGGTTTAAAACCAAGAGCATACGCTATGATAAAGGTCCATTTCAGACAAATGTAAACAGCCTTTCCTAAACCATGCTGACGTATGGACCGTCACCCACCTTCGTAAATAAAAACGCAATTTTTGTGGAAAAACGTATATCCTTTATTACGTTTAGAGTGTGGAGCGATAGATGTCGGTCCACAAGACAATAAACAGGCGCTGTAAATTGTAAAAGTTGGCAAAGTTTTCAAAGAGGTAGTGAAGACTATAGCGTATCTGACGCTATTGCTCCGGCCAAAAGTAAGAACACGCAACTACTGCTCAACCGGATGTGCGTGCTACCGTCCGTGAAAAAGGCCTATGTAGCGAATTTTGATGCTCTCGGCACCGGAGCTGAAGGCAGACCTTATTATCGCCAGGGCCAGAGCGACCTTTGATGCACAGTTATTGGACATCACAACAGGGCCGGAGTGGGACTCCTTTTCAGCCCTGGAATTTTAAGCCTCAGACCGGCCCACCTCATATTAATATAAGGTCATTTCCAATTCATTTTCTAATTACACTATCACGTCTTTTTTGGAGAAAACAGCTGCTTTAGAACTTCAAATGTTCAACAACCCAAACAGTATTATATGTCTCAACAATAAAAATAAAAATAATAACATACTCAGACCAAACCCGGGTTGACGACGTTGTAAACTATCGTGCTAACCACTGGACCACAACGGTTGTACAGTGATAGGTGACTTATATCATTATTAACCTGCAGGCTGGTTATATATAAAAAGAGCAGAGCTGCGGTAAAATAATGAATAAGACTGTGGTCAAGTAAATAAATAAATTAATTTAAAAAGTGTGACTGCTGAGAGCAACAGATTCTGGAGATAGGGACACCGGCCCTTGCGGCCAAAAAACGGACCGGCCCACCGGGAAATCTCCTGGTCCTCCCGATTAGCCAATCCGGGCCTGCATCACAATAACATTATCCTTAGACACTGACTAGACATTCAATTTAGTCACCTGACATCACAACCTAAATGTAACCCAATATTAACGTCTTATGATGTTGTGTGCCTGCTGGGCTATAAATTGCACTACAGAATGTGACGTTTACACACATCCACAAATTACATGCAAGTGCATGAGCTTTTCACAGCGTAATATTCACTACTCTCTACTCATGAGTAATTTTGAAAGGGCTACTTTTCACTTATACTTTGAGTAATATTTACAACAGATACTTTTACTCGCACTACATTTTTAGGCAAGTAATTTTACTTTTACTTGAGTATGATTCATCAGTGCTCTTTCCACCACTGTTCCTGTGTGACTCCAGGCGATACTTCATGGTTTCTTCCATCCGCATCCTCGATTTCGGTTTTAAAATGGACCGTGTGAAATCAGTCTAAAACTTTTACTAGTTTGTGCTATTTTGTCGCTTATGTAAATAGTAGTTAGCAAGTATTGTCAGTGGATGTAAAAGCTCACTATAACACCCAAAATACTTGAAATCAGAAGAGGTCTGAAATGCTGCAGAACTATCTGTTCTGAAGGGATGTCCATATAAAATACTATACAAGTTCAGGTGAAACTGTGTTGCCTTTGGCAGTCTGTCATAAACATATCTAGGCAGATGTGGTTTTATCCAGGTAATGATGATGGTAGTGATGGATAAGTTATGTTGATGTAATGTATGACTCAGCTGGGCTTTTCTGTGCACAATTAATATAATTTAAACCGCAGGAGCCCACACACAATTACATGGTTCACTTACAAAATCTCTATGATTTCTCTAAATAAGGTTCTGTTCATGCACAGTTTCATCAGTTTTGAGAGTGACAGTTGCATTCTTAAAGGGGTAGTTCACCACTCTCATTTTTTTCTTTTGCTACTTATTCAAACTACTTATTTAAAATTAGCTGAAGCAACTTGAAGTTTATTTTGGACAACTTAATTGTTTTATGCTCAGTCCACTTAAATTTGTAAAAAAAAAAAAAAAAAAAAAGCAATTAACAATTGGTTTTTCACCTCCCTTTAGAATTAGCATTACTATCCTATTAGTTCACCTTCTATTGTCTTTTCTTTAGACTCTTTAATAAAGAAACTAGTTACTGCAAACTGTAGCTGGATGATTTCAGATTTGTCCATTTTAACCCAAGCTGGCGAGTTTTGAAGAAAACTATGATGGTGTGTATCTGTTCAAATGCTTCAAACTACACACAAATTAGTTTCAAACTTTGCAAAGTGTGTGTGGCTTTAAAGATGATTGGGATTTTTAAACAGAATACACAAGCAAAACCCTGTTCGGTATGCCTCAACATGCAGTAACGCTTGCTTAAAATCACTGTGAATTCAAGTCAAAGCATCAGTTGCTGTGAGGTTACTATTTGGAGGAAAGGTGGCACAGATTTGGTTTGCTATCTTGTTAGTTGGGAAAGACTCCAAACATGCTGTAACATACAAATATGTGACCCTGGTGTTTTGTTGCACAGTTATATTTTTGGCAATAGCCTAAAATACAGTGAATTGGTCAAAATTATGACTATTTTAAGCCAATAATCATAAGATATTTAAGAAAAGATCATGTTACATCAAGAGATTTTGTACATTTTTTTGACATTTTTTGTACAGTTAATATCAAAACTCAATTTTTGATTTGCAATGGGCATTGCTAAGACATTAATTTGGTCACACTTTATTTTGATGGTCCGTTTGTTAAATTTAGACTTTAATTTAAACTTTAACTTAAACTTTTAACTTTTGTTAAAGTTAGATTGCATCTATATGCCAACTAATTCTCATTAAGTTATAAGTAGGCCCACACAGAATCTGCGCGCACAGAATTCCGCAGATTTTCTGCAGATTTTTAGCCCATAAATAATTCTGTTTATTTACTTGAGTAAATGTGTGAATTTGAATTTATTCTGTTTTTATTCAGTAATTTAATACTTTTTATTTCATATATTAAGGTTTTAGTTATGATACTCCCAAAATAATTCCGCAGAAATCCGCAAATTTTTACCAAAATTCTCTACTGAAATAACAAAAAACGTTTGCATATTCCATCTGGCCCTGGTTATAAGTAGACTGTTAGGTTGGGGTTAGGGTTAGTGAAAGTTGACATGTACTTGGAAAGTTTCTTATAGTCGGTTAAATGTCTGTTGAAGGAGCAGTATCAACCAACCTGATCTCACGAGAAAACGTAAGTATTTTACGTTTTGCCAGTTTAGTAGCTAATTCGTATGAATTCGTACGAGTTCAGTCGTACGAAATGGTACGATTTTAAAAAGGAGGCGTGGCACCTAACCCCACCCCTAACCCCAACCGTCATTGGGGGATAAGCAAATCGTACTAAATTGTACGAATTAGATCGTACGAATTCATACGAATTAGCCACTAAATGAAAAAGTTACGAATTGCCGTGAGATTGTGTTGTATCAACAGATTTTAAGCAGACAGTCTACTAATATTCAAATGGACTATCAAAATAAAGTTACCATAAAATCAACGAATTTATAGGCAATTCCCTTAGTATTTATAATTTTTGAATCTTCAGATTCAAAACTGCCTCAAAATATACGTAAAAAGATCTAATTATAAATCTAATTGAGAGTTTTCCTCCAATTACTTCATAAGACAAACAGATTCAGCTGTAGCTATGTTTCCATCTAAAGATGTGAATTAAATTCATGCAAAAAACTGGAATATCACATAAAAGACGTGCGAATAAAGCAGCGCTTCCATCCAACGAATCAAAGAAAACAAAACCTTATGTTTGATAAGAGCAATCGTCTTCTTATCAGTGTCTTGATTCTGATGCTGTATAAGCTTTTGGACACATGCATATGAATATGTTAACTATAAGCTTAACTGTAGAATGCAGAAACTTCATTCAGAAACCCAATGTCCACTGATCGGGTTAAGTAGCCCTTGTTACACATATTGTCCTAATATGCTATACATCAGTCATTGTCATAATTATTTAAGGATATAAATGAAAACAGCCTCTTTATTTGAATAACCATTCAGTGTGTGTCTCCAAAACCATTGTTAGCCAGCTAAAGTCACAAGTTCTGTCGTTACAAACATAGTTTGTTGATGTGCCGTTTCCCAAATCCGTCATTTTTGTATGCTTGCAACTACACCCTTAGAGCTGTAGTTAGAAGCATAGTTTCTGGTTGTGTTCTATACATAGTTATGCCTCCTATGCCCTATTAATTTCTAATGTTCCAACATTTAAGCTTGAAATGATTAAAAAACTAACAATAAGTTCATCTCTTTTAGGTGTAATTTGCTTTCAAAGTACAGCAATCTTTATATTGACAATTGCAGTGCACTTGAAATACATTTTGAACACAGCCGTGGCTCATGACGAAAGCTATTATTTAAATGCGGAATTTACGTTATATCTCCAAAGCTTGTGAAAACTAAATATATAGCATTCGTTAATGCTTTTAATTTATATGAGGCTATTTATTAAGAAATGTATAGCCTACTGACATGGGCCTAGTGGTTAGATCATTTCTGCAGTGGTTTGAATGTGTCAAAGTTATAAAAGTAGACTTTTCAAAAAAAGCAAAATGAAATAAATACATAAATAAACAATAAACTACTTAATAATAATAATAATAATAACAATTATAATAAATTAATATAAATAAATTAATAATAAAAATATACTACTACTAATAATAATTATTATTAAGTAAGATTTTTTTCTTTTTTTTATTAAATTCCCTACTGTAAATTACAGCCATTAATAACTTATAATGGTTCGTTTTTTAGTAAGTTAGATTAAGATTTAAAGTTGGCATGAAAACAATCTTTTATTTGCACACGTTTGTAATTTATTTTTTAGTAAATTAGCAACTTTGTATTGAAACATTGCTGATTCTGCTATGACTATAACTGCCTATACCCAGCTAGCAAAATTCATGTGGCTCAGATCCGGCTCACACCAGACACTTACATCCGGCCCACATACCGCATGGAATGATGGCTCTAGGGTGGTCCACTCCTGTTTGCCAGATCTGGGCCACAAATAAGCCAAAGCAATTTCACATATCAGCCAGAATTCAACCAAAATAACCAGAACTGACCCTATTCTGGTCCACTATTTGCTTTTATTCAGGCCCAGATCTGGCGTACACCAGACATCTGCATTCCAGTATGAATACATCATATATCTTTTTGATGCTCCAGATTTCATGATTTGCTTTTGATTAAGCTGTTTATTGTTGATTTTGACACTTTTAGTCTCCTGTTTGTGATGTTTGTGAGTTTTGTTCATTTTATTAATTGTCACCGTTGTTGAGGTTCATATGCTGATGTTTGATGTCTCTGTGAGCAGTAGTTGAACCATAGAATTTGTTTAGCATATAAACCTTCATAATTCTGTGGCATGTGCGTGCATGTTATTACGTTACTTCTAATAATGGATGAAACCTTGGTTAACATCAGTGTTATTATTAAATTATTACATCACAGGTTGTGCATCACTTAACTTTATTGTTTTTTTTTCCTTGGCTTGTTTTCAGTAAAGAATAAACTTCTCAAGCAAAGTTCTTAAAAGTTACAGCAGCCCATAAAGAACATTTATATTAAGATGTTCAGGGCTATGAGCCCAACTAAAGCAAACACTTTTCTCCATGATGGGGAATTTAGTCTATGTGGTCCACATTTGTTTTAGGATAACTGGGCCACATTTGCCATATCTTCGCTGGGGTGCTTTAGGCTCAAAACCACATTAGCCAGAGTTTACTGTGCCAAATATTTGCCAAAAGTGACCCACATTTGTTTTAAAATAACTGGGCCACATTTGCACTTACACATGTGAGCCACTTTAGGTTTAGACCCAGAATACCCTTAAATGTCTATGCCACACTTTTGCCAACTGTGGCCCACATTTGCCCTTCATCGTTTGGGTCAAAATGATTATTTTACACATGGGCCAAATTAGGCTCACATTCAGATTACATTTTGCCATAAGTGCCAAATCTTTGCCTTAAATGGCCCTAAAGTGGCCCACATTCATATGCTATTTTATGTAAGAAACTTAGCAAGTACATGTCAACTCACAATACTCAATCAGTATTTTGAACAAGCTGCAAAAGTCACTTTTTGAGTGTATGTTCACACCATTTTATTCAAGCTTAACATTGGTTTACATTTGTGGACTTTGTGATTTCTCATTAATGCACATAAAATTATAAATGAAAACATACTCTTAAAAATGATTTTTGCTGCTTGTTCAAACTGTTTATTTGAAACGAGCTAAAATATACTTGAGACTTTTGGGGGAACAAGTTAACTGTTTTATGCATGGGCGGAATTAACCAATAAGGGAGGTAAGCGGCCGCTTAGGGCCCAAGGAAATCTAGGGGCCCCCAATAAATATCTAGAAGTAATTATTCCTTTAAATTATGTATAACCAACGCTATCTCACGGCAATTTGTAACTTTTTGATTTATTGGCTAATTCATATCAATTCATATGATCTAATTCAAACAATTTAGTACCATTTGCTCATCACCCAATGAGGTTGGATTTAGGGGTTGGGTGCCACGCCTTCTTTTTACAATTTCGACATTACTGGGTTGCAGCTGGAAGGGCATTCGCTGTGTACAAAGTATGCCGGAATAGTTAGTGGTTCTTTCCGCTGTGGGACACCTGATAAATAAGGGACTAAGTCAAAGGAAATGAATGAAAACTGCAGTAAACTAAGTTGGAAAAAAATGTATATTTTTAGGTGCAACAAGTTCAAGTAATTGGTTAGGTTTTCAGTTTCACAGTGAACAAGTTCTTCTTAAAAACAAACTTTAAAAATAAACATCAAAACAGAGAAAACAAAACCTACAAAACAAGACTCCTACATTCAGTTCATCCCGCCTTATATAAAAATGTGTAACACTTTAGTTTAATGTGTCCATGTAGGGCATGATCTGTGTACTTATAGTAATCACAATTCATAATGCAATTACATGCAACTAACCCTCAACCTAATCCACATTCTAACAATATATCAAGTACATGTAATGAATTAAAGTTACTCAGTAATTAAATTAATAGCGATACTTTAACAACCTTAAAAAAAAGTGTGACCAAAAAATAAAAAAATAATCATTTATATATCAATTATCTAAAAAAATTATCATTTGGATATTAATTATTTAAAAACATAAATAATCATTTAGATATTAATTATCTAAAAAATATATAATTTAGATCTTATCTAAAAAAATTATTGAAAAATATTTAAATATCACTTAAATTACTTAAACTGAATAATTTCTCACTTCATTAAAGTTGTTTTTCACAAGTCCATGAATTAAATGATTTAAAGTTGCTCAATAATTATGTTAATAGGGACACTTTAACAACCCTAAAATAAAGTGTGACCAACACCAAAAAGTATCATTTAGATATTATCTAAAAACATAAATAATCATTTAGATTATAATTATGTAAAATAAATATGATCATTGAGATATTAATTATCTAAAAAATAATAATTTAAATATTAATTATCTAAAAAATTATCGTTATGATATTAATTATCAAAAAAAATCATGTAGATATTAATTATCTAAAAAAATTATCATTTAGATATTAATTATCTAAAACAATTATCATTTAGATATTTTCCAAAAAAAAATTAAGATATTGATTATCTAAAAAAATAATGATTAAAATATTAATTATCTAAAAAATTCTCATTTAGATATTATTATCTAAACAATTATAATCAATGAGATATTATTTATCAAAAAAATCATTTAGATATTAATTATATAAAAAATTATCATTTAGATATTAATTATGTAAAAATTATCATTTAGATATTAATTATCTAAAAATACATATGATTTAGGTATTAATTATCTAAAACATAATTTAGATATTAATTATCTATAAAATAATAATCATTTAGATATTATCTAAAAATATTATAATTTAGATATTAAAAAATAATCATTTAGATATAATTATCTTTAAAAAATCATTTAGATATTATATAAAAGCATGAATAATCATTTAGATATTAATTATCCAAAAATAATAATCATATAAATATTATCTAAAAAATTTATAATAATTTAGATATTTTCTAAAAATATAAATAGTAATTTAGATATTATCTATCTCACAAAATAATCATTTAGATATTAACTATCTTATAAAATAATCATTTAGATATTAATTATCAAAAAAATAGATATTGCATAAAAAATCGTTTAGATATTAATTATCCCAAAAAAAAATTATAATCATATAGATATTATCTAAAAAAATTATATTCATTTAGATATTAGCTAAAAAAATAACCATTTAGATATTATTCATTTGAATAATTAATTAATATTTAAATATCACTTAAATTAAATATAAACCCACTTGATGCAGTCAAATTTTAAAATTTCTTATTTCATTTACGTTGTTTTCCCATTTTATCGCAAAACTGTGTGTGAGAAAATCTGAGTTCTTAAGCTGTAGTTAAGCTGAAAGAACAGGATGTGTTCTTACCGTCTGCACGGCTTATCCAGACTCCACAGTGTGTGTGTTCAGCTGACCTCTTGGTACTGATCAATATTCCAGCCCTTTCTTATTCTTTTTTAAGATGAAAAAAAAAAAGTTTATGAAAAATCATGGATCTTCATTCGCAGGATCCTCTGGAAATCCAGCGATGGTGTAAAAAATATCCAAATATCCTCATTCTGCTCTGACACCGGTGCAAAGTTTGAAGGAAGAGAATGTTCTCACAGACTGTACCAGCCTCAAATATCGAGTGTTTAGTAAGCCAGTCCTCAAAAATCCTCCAGAATCACATTTTTACTTTAGTTTCAGTCATGAATTGTCATATTTTACCAACTTATTTCCATAAAACGAAGCATGACATAGAAGGAATCTGTATTATGATGACTAACTAGCCCTTAAATAATGAGAGCGGTGAATAGAAACCCATTAGCTGTTCTCTCCACCAATGTTACACTTCCACACACACACACACACACAAAAACGAGCAATTAAGGGATCCGTCAACCAATGTGTCACTCAAAACACCCGCAAACTATTACTCATAAAAATACATATATGTAGATCTGAAGAAAAGCAGCTGTTCGTGCGCACTTTAAATGTTTACGGCGCAGGTTCTTGTCTCACATCCTTTATATACACAGCAATCACTTCCAAAACAGCCTCAAAAAGATGTTTATCCAACAGATTCCTCTGTAATGATTCATAAATGTGAGGAGAAGCTGCGTTGCCTCGAGTTGCGAGTCCTTACAGAAGCCAAAATCCCATCTTTGAGAGAGTGTTGCCATGAAGCCAGGACTTTTCTTCTACAGGAGCAGTTCTCCAAATCTGTATTCCATCAGTTTTCAAGTACGCGATATCTGCCCCATGCCTCATTACAGATGGAGATTACGATCCCAGAAATCAGCTACCTGTCCAACGTGTCCTCCTCCTTCTCGCCGAAAGTAGACGCCACCTTCTCCCTGATCCTTTCCACGCCAGAGGATTATCGGAGCCTTTGGCAGCTGCTACCTGCTGGTGCGCCACGTAATGAAGCAGCTCTGACAACTGAACTGAATTAAGCAGAGTGTTTGTTTCCACTGGTGTCAGACGGGGAATGAAGAGATGAGTATGGGGAAAGGGGTGGATGACCTGAGGAGAAGGAGGAGGAGTGTGGTGAGGGCGGATGGCATGTGCTTCATCCTTCGTTTACCTCCTCCTCCTGATTCTACACACACTCACACAGCAGCTCCACCTCCTGACTTTAGTGGACATTCACATATGCATCAGTGTGTGCTCGAGATGTAAACATTACTGCGAGGTCCTGCCAAAACATGTACTATTTTGTTTATTCCTTCAGGGTTCTTAGGGGTGGTGGAAATCCTTAAAAGCGCTTGAATTCAAATCTACTGTTTTTAAGGATTGAAAAGTGTGTTGATTTTTGATAAAGTGCTTGAAACTGCTTAAAAACTGTAAATAATGCTGAGTTCTAATCGATTTGTGTCGGAACAACATGATGGAATTAAGTTAACTTACTCATTCATTCATTTTCTTGTCGGCTTGGTCCCTTTTTTAATCCGGGGTCACCACAGCGGAATGAACCGCCAACTTATCCAGCAAGTTTTTACGCAGCGGATGCCCTTCCAGCCGCAACCCATCTCTGGGAAACATCTACACTCACATTCACACCCACACTCATACACTACGATCAATTTAGCCTAATTCACCTGTACCACATGTCTTTGGACTGTGGGGGAAACCGGAGCACCCGGAGGAAACCCACGCGAAGGCAGGGAGAACATGCAAACTCCACATATAAACGCCAACTGAGCCGAGGTTCGAACCAGCAATCCAGCGACCTTCTTGCTGTGAGGCGACAGCACTACCTACTTCGCCACTGCCTCGCCAACTTAACTTACTAGTTTTTACAAATTTAAGTGGATTGAACATAAAACAATTAAGTTGTCGCCCGAGAAAAACAAGAATTGTGTTGTTTCATCTCATTATAAATAAAGAGTTGGAACAAATAATAAGAAATCGATATATTTAAATAAAAATAAAATTCATACATATGCTTTTGCATAACATCAAAACCAAGTTTATCTGACACTTAAAGTTAAACAAAATACTTTTAAAATTCAATATGACATATGTAAGACGCTGGAAACGGTTTATGGCTGTTTCCACTGTCAAAAGGTACCTAAAAGCAAACCGTACTGTACCACTTTTTGGGTACCCTTTGCACATAGCACAGCAAAAGGGTACCAAAAGGAGAAGCTAGAAGCGCACTGAACGCTATTGGTTAAGAGAGATACGTCACTGGAGCATACACAAGTGGAGAATCAAAACAAAGAAACCACTGTTTTTAAAAACACAGCGTAATCGTAATAATAAATGCATATAATAACGAGCCATGGTTGACTCGAGCTCAAACAAGCCTTGCCGTTGTCTTGATGTACAGCCACAAAGCCAAGAAAAACAGTCGTAAAAAAAATCTGCCGTATACTGTTTTTGTTTTACCAAGCCATCTAAAAGTGCGAGCGGTTTCACTTTCTCTAGGAGGCTCGTGATCGCTTGCATGAATGTCTATATTTGAAATATCAAACTTCTTGAGTTGATGATAATAATGTGCGATTGATTATTGAAGTGCTTCTGACATCTGATCCTTTCCACGTAACCAAGCAGGAGTTTTTAAAACGTAAAAAATTACCTGCAAGATATTTGCATATTAAGTTTTAAAAGATTTTGTTTAGACTTGGTCTCTCATATTTATTGTAAACTGATAAAAATGTGCAGTTGTCTAAACAACATGAAATCAAGGCAGATGAGTTAAACAAAATATAGTAAATGTTATCAGACTTAGTATTTATCTAGTGTCAACATAACAAACAATTCATAGGAACAAGTGTCAAATCTCTGCTCTAACTGGTCAAACTGCTAAAAAAGGTAACAGGAAATAAGTGTTTCCAGTGAAGCCATATCAATAATCTAGAACCTTTTATAATGAAGTTTTATCTTGTGTTTCTGCTATTTTTTCTTTTTACAAGGAAGTAAGATTTCCTGTCAGGGATTCATTCTCTGCTTTAAGAAAATATCAAAATGAAACAAAGGGTTGTAAATGGTAAAACTAATGGCTGAAAACCAGAGTAATCAAGTACACGAACAACTTAAAGGTGACATAAAATGAAAATCTGGATATACCTAGGTGTAGTTGAATTATATTGGTTCAGTAGATGGAAATGGCCATAACATGAGCCTCAAACACTATTGTTTCCTTATTCTGTTGAAAAACTGGCCAATCAGAACAAAACACCTACTCTGACGATCCACAATGGATCATTAATATGCCTTCCTCAGGCTGTGTTAGATTGGTCACAATAGTTCCTAATCCTAGTGAGATTACAATAATGATTTTTTTAGGTTTATCTACACTGAAAACGATTATTCATTGGTTTTACTAAAAAACATTTAAGTGATTGCAAGTGGGCTGAGTTTATGCAAACAAATTTTAAATTTAAATTGAACATTACTAAATTTCAGTGTAGCTTGTATTATACTTATGTTTGTGGGACTCCTATTTTGAAGGGGTCATAGCATGCATTGATACAACATGTTTAATTGTTCTCTGATATTTACATAGAAGGCGTGTGGATCAGGTAAGTGCAGAAAATCTCCCAAAATGGTTTTATATGTCCATTTACATCCCTAGGATTTGCCCTTAGAAAAAATGGCCTGTTTTACCTTATTTGGAAGGGTCATGAATATTGCTGAAAAGCTCTGCTCTGATGCTGATGGATGCTTCTGAGCGCGGCTCATTGATTAGCTCACACAACAAATAGATATCTGCTGTCAGCTGTGAATTCAAGAGTTGTGATGGGAGTAACAGTGCCATAAATAAACACGTTACTAACCGGGATATTTTGTTTAGTAACGAGTAATCAAATGAATTACCGTTTTCCCTGTTACAATGCTGTTAAGGTTACTGACAACAAAATGCTTAGTACTATAATTGAGATCACTGAAACGTTTTTTATGCGAGCACACGCGGGAAACAAAACCAATGATGATGAATGGTGTGTTTGTAAACATGTTGTAACTGAGAACATGATGATTGGCTGATATAGAGTACATTTCCATCGCTTGCCAATCAGAGCTCTAGATCACACAAGCACACGCACAGTCAGTCGCACACACCAACCACCAGGAGTCAGAACGATGACGGATCCAACAAGTTCAAAGGTAAAGTTTGCAAACTGGAAATATAAGCACTACTTTTTCCTCGTTGAGGTGAAAGAATGTTTATGTATTGTGCAACTTATGCCCAGGAAAAAAGGAGTCTCTCTGTGTCAGTGCCGAGTAATTCTAATCTAATTAAGCGCCTCACGTCATCACTTGCCACCACAAAATGAATGGCTATGCAGGTGATAACGTGAGCTCTGCTACCAAAGGAGGAGATGAAGCCATGACGTCAAAACAAATAAAACTTCACTTTTTCCACCGCAAACACTTATTACTTGGACAGAATTAAACAAAATAATATCTAGATATATAGTTCAGGACATGTCCTTGCCTTTTTCATTGTTCCACAACTAAACATTCATTCATTCATTTCTTTTCGGCTTAGTCCCTTTATTAATCTGGGGTCGCCACAGCGGAATGAACCACCAACTTATCCAGCATATGTTTAAGCAGCAGATGCCCTTCCAGCTGCTACCCATCACTGGGAAACATTCACACACACACTTCATACACCACGGTCAATTTTAGCATACCGAATTCACCTGTACCACATGTCTTTGGACTGTTGGGGAAACCGGAGCACCCAGAGCAAACCCACGCAAACGCAGGGAGAACATGCAAACTCCACACAGAAACACCATCTGACCCAGCCGAGGCTCGAACCAGCAACCTTCTTGCTGTGAAGCGACAGCACTACCTACTGCAACTCTCATTAACTTTAGTTCACACGAAATAAAAATGCACTAACCCGTTGTGGCAGAGTTCCTGTTGTTTTTCTTTTTTTATCTTATTTAATACAGTAAATGTCATGTAAAAAATACCCCCAAAAAGAAATATCTGATCATAATTTATGCCATTGTTTACATTACATTACACTATGTTTTTTTTTTTTTAATGAGACTGAAGTTTAATGAAGTAAATACAAAGTTTTAATGACGTTTATTCTGACCTGGCTCAATAAATCTTTTGTCTGTTTGGTTTTAAATCATGGGTAAAAATTTAAGACAATAATTCTTTGCTCTTAAAAATATGAAATAAAAACACATTCTAAGCTAAGAAAACCAGGACGCTGTATTATTAGTTTTATTGTTTTGATCCTTAAAAGCCTCTTTTCGTTCCTGACCAGCATACAAAGGAGTGACGGCTAAATGAGGGGCGTTGCAATTCTGTGGATCTACGCTAAGCTTTTCTGAAGCCATAAATGTTTTGCAAGGACAGCAAGTAAACCTGATGATGTTAAAGTGAATGACAGCCTCCAAACCTTAACACAGAGGGACAGTCAAAGCCCTAAAATGCTTAAGTACTCCACTATTAGACACTATAGACAAGGTATATACAGCTGGATTAAATCAGCACTCTCTCCCAGACAAGTCTTGATTCGACATGTTTAACTCATTATTTATCGAACACAATCTATACAGAAAGCAACGTGTTGTTTATTACAGTCCCCATAGAAACTAATTTAGCCTGATGACTAATCCCTGGGGAGTGCCGTTAAACCATTTTAGTAGACACAGGCCATTGTGAACACTGTCCATTCATAAATTCTTTTTACAGTTATGGGATGGTGGTGGTTGTGGGTTCTGTGTGTGCAGGAACATCCCAAACAAGGATTTCCTCTAAATATATTTGCTTTAAAAAAATAACATAATCACTAGTCTTTCTGTTTCTGAAGGAACAGTCCAGCCCAAAATGTAAATTCTGTCATTGTTTACTCACCCTCATGTTGCCCATATGGTTTTCTGTAGGTGGCTGTCGATCTGCTGATATTCCAAATCCTTCATGACAATTTTGTGTTGGGGAGAAGACGGAAATTTACACGTGTCAAGACGTGTTGTGCCAGTTTTGACATCAGTGATGGTCACGGGTAACTGACGTCAAACCTGGCGTTCATCTGAACGGCAAGCAAATGCGATTTTCAATAAAAAATTATGAAGATTGAAGCATATGGCTCAGAGAACGTGGAATTTAGTATAAAAAAATGGATGTTCTCACCTCAAGGTGGTCTGGAATTTTGGTTCACGAAAGCATCATTTATTTGATAACAGCTATATTGTGAAACATTATTACACTTATTTAAAGCAAAACTGCATTTTCAGCATCATGGTTCTTTTGAAAACAGGCGCTAAAGAAACATTTAATGTTATCAATACTAGAAATGGTTATTTTTGTGAAAGCACAATGCAACTACCACTTAGAATAGAACCCCAAATCAGAAAAGTGATTTGTAATCTGTAATGATTTGTAATTTGTCATTTGAGTAATGAGTAATGATACAAAATGTCATTTGAGTAATGAGTAATGATACATTGACTTGTCTTTCATTGCAGACAATATGAACGCAACATTTATCATGTTTTGTCTGGTCAACTTCATTTCACTTGTAAATATATATCCTTTTTTGTCATTCAGACCTGCAACACATTACAAAAATTTTTGGACAGGAGCAGTTTAGGGCTAGAAATCAGATAAATTGGTTAAATAATGATGTGATTTGAAACAGCAAAAAGCAGCATCCAAGAAAGGTCTAGTCCAGGGGCGCCCAAACACGGTCCTGGAAGGCAGGTGTCCTGCAAAGTTTAGCTCAAACCCCAATCAGACACACCTGGACTAGCTAATCAAGCTCTTACTAAGCTTTCTAGAACAAGTTGGCTAGAGGCAAGTTGGAGCTAAAATCTGCAGGACACTAGCCCTCCAGGATCGAGTTTGGACACCCTTGGTCTAGTCCTTGCTTTAGTAGCAAAGAAGAGCACCAGTTTGCCAACAAATATGTGAGAAAATTATTAAAACGTTTAAAAACAATGTTCCTCAAAGAAAGATAGGAAGACATTTGGATATTTCACCTTCCACAGGGCATAACATCAATTAAAGATTCAAGGAATCTTGAGAAATTTCAGTCAAACTTAAGCTAAACAACCTTGATCTCTGATCCCTCAGGCAGCGCTGCATCAATAATCCTCATTTTTCTAAAAGCAATATGACCACATGGGCTCAGAAGTACATTGGCAAGCCTTTGTCAAGTACCACAATACATAGTTACATCCACAAAAAGAAACGCCAAAAGGAAGCCCTATGTTAACAGGGTCCAGAAGCGACATTGGAATTCTCTTGGCTCGAATGCATCTGGTATGGACCATCACACAGTGAAAATGTGTACTGTGGTCAGATGAATCAGTATTTCAGGTATTTTTTGGGGGAGAAAGCAAAGAAGAAAAGGATCATCCAGATTGTTAGCAGTAACTTGCTCTTCTGTGATCCTGAAAAGTGCATAGAGATTTTGGAGCACAATATGCTGCCTTCTTTTCCAAAGATGCCCATGCATATTTCAACAACACAATGCAAAACCACTTTTTGCACACAAGTCCTGGCTGCAGAGGAAGAGGATACAGGTACTTGGCTGGCCTGTCTGCGGTCCCAACCTGTCTCCAATTGAAAATGTGTGGTGCACTTTGAAGTGCAAAATGCAACAATGAAGACTGTACTGTTGTCCACCATAGGACTTGGAAAAATGGGACAAAATTACACGAAGAACACATAAAATAATGTTTCAAGAGTTCACACACTTAGCTGATAATTGATTATAAAGCTTGTTTGGCATACTGTCCCAGGAGAGAGCTCTGAGCTCAAAAGATCCTCGAGCCCGGGGCTCCCTTCTGTTTACAAGGTGAGAGGGGAGTTTGAGCTCAGGTAGATCTCGAGATCTCTCCTGCTGTGGTAGCTAATGAACAGATAGTGATTGCTCTTAAGAGATAACTACTTACTAGGAGCATGTCAATGGCGCCGATTTGGATTAGTCAATTAACTTAAGTTGCATGTTTTTGGATGGTGGGAGGAAACCGGGGGACCCAGGGGAAACCCAAGTGAACACAGGGAGAACGTGTAAACTCCGCACAGAAACATCAACTGGCTTGGTAAGGACTAGAACCAGTGACGTTCTTGCTGTGAGGGAACAGTGCTAACCACTGGGCCACCATGCCACCCATCTAGGAAAGGAGGAGTAGGGGTGGAAGGGAGGATTCTTCAAAACGAAGATGGCTGTTATATAAAACTTAAGATATTTATAGTGGCTTAGGAATCGTCTGATTGGTGAATCATAGATTGAATAATGCAAGCAATCATAAGCATGTGATCCTCTCGAAATTTGTTCATAAATAAACTCCACTTATTGTATTGTCTGCAATGAAATACAAGTCAAAGTAAATTTTGAAATCACTTCATTCTTTTTTTATTTTTTTTTATTTGGGGTAAATTAAATTAATACTGTATGTAATTAATGTAATTAATATGCTAATCAAAATAGTATATTCCTATGCTCAAATATACAAAAAAAAGTGTTTAATTTTTGAAGGGAACAGTGCTGAAATGCTTATATCTGATAGGATGCTTTCCAAAAATAATCAAATAAATACAATTCTAAAATGAACTCAACAAGGCACTTGTAGAATGACCCTGAAGACCTCCGCAGGTCAGTGACACCAAACACAGCCCACACAGTGTTTGGGTTTCTAGGAAATACGAGTGTAGTGATTAAAAAAAAAAACACAAGATGCCAAACTTTGGAGAGCTAAAAACAAAACAAAATACACAAGAGCCACTGTAGCTGGTGGCCTAAGCAGAACTGAACAACTCTGCATTCCAGCAGCACTCTTAATCAGCAGCGTCGGTTTATCATCTGTTATTAAGATGAAGAAACGGACCTCCCTCTCTCTAATGGGAGGTCAGACTGAACGCTGGCCAGAGGACAGAGAGCAGGTGAGGCCACGAAGAGCCGCGGGACAGTAAACACCAGTCAACCTCACAGCTGCATGTGCAGGTCTTTAACATCTGTGCGCTGAGTGTGTATCATCTGCTAATGATAGCACTGTCACCATTAGACTCTGAAAATGTTTAAAAGATATTATTAGAATATCAGATATTATAGAATTATTAGCCCCTATATAACTAGCTCCCCCCCCCCCATTTATGTTTAACGGAAACATTTTTTACAACATCTTACTACACATCATAGTTTTAATAATTCATTTCTAATATTGATTTTTTTAAATCTTTGCTATGATGACAGTTCATAGCATTTTACAATATCTTTTTCAAGATACTAGTATTTAGCTTAAATTGGAACTGAAGCAGTCAGTCAAGTTTGCTTTATTTTGCAAACTGATTTTCACTTAAATAAAAATATATTAAACAAACTCTATTAATGAAAACATTTTGAAGAATAGGGCATGTTTTACTATAGCTTTTAGAGCTGGGCGCCAGCAACTTGGAATATCGCTGTGTCTGACGTCTTGGGGTTGGTTCCGTTCCCTCAGCTCAACAGATACAGTGGAAATAATGGACTGACAACAAGACAGCAAAGCCTTATTTAACCCAATGCATCAGTTTGTGGATATGCATTGCAGCGCTGGTTATTACGTTTGATGCACTTTGCCCCTGTTGAAAAAAAAACTGCTTAAACCAGCCCAGGCTGGTTGGCAGGTTTTAGCTGGTCGACCACGGGTGCATTTCCGAAAACCATTGTTAGCCAACTAAGGTCTCAAGTTGTGTCGTTACAAACATAGTTTGTTGATTTGGCATTTCCCAAATCCATCGTTTCAACAAACATTCGCAAACTGCGTCGCAAACTTCCATGCTTGCAACTACACCTCTGGAGCTGTAGTTGGAAACATAGTTCCAGGCTATTTCCACTTATCCCCTCTATGCCCTATTCATTTAAATCATTCTAATATTTAAACTTGGAATGATTTTTTAAAAAAGCATTAAAGTCATCTCTCTTAGGTGTAATTTGCTTTCAAAGCATTTTAAAAGTTAAGTTTTAGCGATCTTCATATTTGCAATTGCGCTCCCTTCGCAGTGCACTTCGCAGAAAACATTGATGTCATTTTGAACACAGCCATGTCTCATGACGACAGCTATTGACCTATTATTTAAAAGCAGAATTTATGTTACGTATCCAAAGTCTGTGAAAACAAAAAACATAGCATACGGTTATTTATTAAGTATCTGTACTGTATATGACATCATTTGGGAAATATTTAAAATATTTAAAAAAGAAAAAAAATTCTCAGGAGAGCTAATCATTTTGACTTCAACTGTATGTGCAGATAGCTGGAAACACATTAAATTTCGAAGGATCACTTGAGATATGTGCCCTAAAAATACTTTCATTAACTTGCATTTAAGGCTTTCCTAAAAATATGGTGAGAAAATTCTACATAACAAGGAAAAAGGAGCGTCTCCAACCATTTCCAGTTAATTAGCCCTCATTTTCATTTACTTTACAACAGTAATTTTTTATGATTAGGGTGTCATTTGTTAGTGGGAGGCAATTTTACTGCCTATTTAAACTTCTCCATAAATGTTCATTCAGCTCAGTGGTTTTAGATCCTAAAACATTTTCCTAAAACAAACATCATCATAAAATAAAATGCTCAAACATTATCTCTGAATCAAATGATTTCTGAATCACTGTTGTTTTGAAACTGTTTATTTTTATACAATTTATTTTTTGTATAATTTTAAAATGTAATGAAAGCTTTAGTAATCTTGTTGTTTTTGTCAATTTAATGATGTTTTTAACATGCCTGTACTGTTTCTAATTTAGTTTTTAGAATATAAAAAAATGAATTAATAAATAAATTTTATTAATTAATAAATAATTTTTTTTAGGAGACCTAATTTGCCTCTTTTTGCAAGATATAAAATATGTCTCTGATGTCCCTAGAGTGTGTATGTGAAGTTTCAGTTCAAAATACCACACAAATAATATTTTATAACTCTGTCTCTTTTATGGTTTGATCCTAATTGTGCCGATTTGTTGACTGTCGCTTTAAATTTAAATGAGGTTGTGCTCTTTTCAAAAGACGGCGGAGCTACAAATGCCTGTGTCAGCATAGTGGCAGATTTAAAAACAAGACTAATGTCCTTTGCTAAAGAGGGAGACATTGTCTCTAATGGGCGGGGCTTTCCCCTCTGATGACATGTACAAATGGAGAATGTCAACCAAATGGTTTTATTTTAATGATCTAGGTGCAAAATCTAAAGCTCATAAAGCAAAAGCATTAAGAGTGTCTGAATCCACTTTTGCTATTTTAAGAACGAAAAAATATGGCGCATGGTCTAATAGGGTTGTGCTTATTCTCTTAATGAGTTATGGTGTGTTTTGAGGATAACATGCATTAAACCAATCAGAGTCTCATCTCCCATTCCCTTTAAGAGTAAGATGCATCACGCCATGGCGCATTTGCTATTTACATGGCGTACTTTGTAAATGGAAAGGTACATAACTAACACACTCTGCACTGAACTTTATTTCAGTTTCTGAAAATAGCAACACGCCAACAATGCGCTTTAACACACCTCCTTTTCACACCAGCATGCCCATAAGTCCAGAAAGTGATGCAAAGAATGGATTTGCTATTTAAACATTGTGGTGCAAAACATGAAAATTAGAGTTGCGCTGTTCTGGCAATAGCAACAAGTCGCGCCAAACCCGTCTTATGGCCCGATTATGATAGGGCCCAAAGTGTTTCTGCAGACTCGTCTTATGAAGTGTGATAATAAAAAATATAAATTAATAAATACTTAAAAGCTAGTTATATTAAAGTCCCTTTAAGGCAAGTCATTTCACTCAATAGCCTACTTTGAAACACCTCTCAGGCATTATGCTCTGGCATTCTGTCTGAATGAGTAAACATCAAACCCTCCAAAACTGTTTGCCAAGCTTACGATTACATTACATATTTGGAATCAATAAAACCAATAAGACAACAACTGCCTCATAAGTTACGTTTCTAAACATTTGAATAAAACAAAATCCGCATTTTTTCAGGTTGACCACATGCTCACTCCATTGGAACAAGATCACGACACCAACCTGATTTATGGTCGTTCTACACATTATCATCCTCTGAATAATGCTTTGTCTGATTGCGTTACTCTACTAAAGTAATTCACAACTTGGTCTTGAGATTGAATCTCCTCCAGAGATACCTGCAACTCTTTGTTTACTAGTTTGTGGGCATTTAAGTAATTGCTGTCATGTGATGTGCGTTTGACAGGACGGACTGTTGTGTTCATTTGATACAGATTACAAAACCAAAAAACTTTTGTTTTCATGTGCACTTGGTTCATTTAAAAGTAAAGATTTCAAACTTTATGTGGATATATTTCTTACGTCTGTGAAGCAAGTATTCGCTGAGATTCCAGTGTGTTTGTTGACCACAAAAACTGTAAAAAAAGCACATTTCTGGTCCAAGATTCTCCCCCGGAGAAATGTCAGTCTATAGGTGAGTCCATTTGCAATAGCACCCTCCCAATGGATATTGGATAAGACGAAATGGCCAAGCGTCCAGCCCGAAATATACAACTATCTCATTGAAACTCCAAGTGATCTTACAAGAGAGAGGTTAAAGGCCTACAAGTCATTGGATACCAACAATTTCGTTATGTGTGGTCATGTGCAAGAAATAATGTTCCAAGATTACCAGATTCAATACTCTGTTGTGCTAAAAATCAAGGTTCTGCTTAGCTAAAGACAAGGAAAGAAGATGGAGCTGTGCAAGGCCTGGGTAATCATCAACAAGCAAAACAACTGCATTCTGACAGCGAACTGCACCTGTACAGCAGGGTATGTGGACGTACATTTCATTCTAAGCATTCAGTGTCCGCAGTTTAATTCACCATATTTAACTGTTTTTGCTGAAATCATTGCTGCAATCAAAAATGAGTAATTTATATGATTCAGGATAGCGTCAACTTACCTGATATAATATGAGAACTGCAGAGTCCAGCACTTTAAATAAGGTCCTCACTCCATTCAGCTCTTATGATGGCTGTTTGCCAAAGACAACTGCAGTTGGCATTAAAAGCAGTGTGGTGTACGGTAAAATTTAAGTTTTCTATTTTCAGACTTTTTTTATGACTCGATTTTGCCATCCTACCACACAACACGACATGTTTGCTATTGCAACCGATCTTTTTCGCAACCCATGTTAAGCCATGTGTGACGTGGGTTGGTAATTCCCCTACAGCGATCGATGATTGGCTCCTATACAAGTAGGCGGCCATTTTATGACCGTTACACTTTTCCCCATTCAAAACTATACAAGTGACATGTCTTGTGTATTCTATAGTCTTTGGTTATATTCACAAACTTTTGCCACACAACTATATTTAAACCCCTGACAAAAGGGGTGACTTTTGCATTATAGGTCCCCTTTAGCTTGACTGAATTAAACATTTATATCAATTAAATGATATCAGTTTAGTTTAGGTTTGATAAACCTGTTCATGCTGGCAATATCACAGCCAAAGAGAAAACCTACAAACCTGTGTTTGCCTCCAATTAAGAAACTAAAAACATATATTGTTTTATCCTTTATCTAAGAATTAAAACATAAATACAATTCTTTCTTCTTAGCTTCACTGCTTTTATCATATTAAACCATGAGAACTTTCTTAGGAAATTCCTTTGCTATTCATCTTCAACAGACTCGAGGCGTTTTCGGAGATAAAGTCAGATTTATAGTGATATTGTGTTGCACAAAGGGTCAAACGGTCTGTGTTAGTCCTATTGTGGACAGCACGAAACAGATGTTTTTGGTATCCTTGTGGAATCGCTTTATCACAGGAGAATATGCTGACAGATTTATAATTATCTTAATACAAGCCGTTTTTATTAAAGCATTTCTTCAGACTAAATGAATTTTTAAAACCATTTTTGGAAGCCAATGCATCGATGATAAAGAATAACTCCAATTGAACATCTGCTCAGCTTTGGAAACGTTTCGTACCATATTCCTGCTGCTGTTAATTGACAAATATTTCTAGATTTACACTTTGTTTCTCGGTTCACAGTAATATTTACATAAACAGAAAAGATCCTCTTGGTATTTTCAAAGTAAGCATACGTTTATGCTGCCAAGCTTCCAAAGAGAATCCAATTATTTTGGCCTGGAGTTCACCGTAGATAGCAAATAGGTGAGATGCTTGCACTCAATATCTGCATATCAGTTTGCTCACATACTGTAAGTGAATTTGCAGAAAGGTTAAAGTACAGATAGTGTGACTCCCCAAGGAATTTAAACTTATATAATGGGTTCTGGAGAAGTAGCTCAATTTCAAGACTCAACATCTGCTAAGTGGCCCATGTTTTCGATAGCAGTAATAGAGAAAGAAACCTTTAAAAAGCCATAATCTTGTCCGTGGGGACTTATGGCTCATCGTTTTCTGCAGACGTTGCATCCCAGATGTTTGTGTGTGCGGATATGTGTGTTCAGAAGGGTGGGGATTGTGCGTGGTCAAATTTGAGAAGTTTGGTTTCAATGTATTGGATTCCCTCCACTCAGCACGCCGTAAATTATTCAGCTGTGGGTCTGGCTTTGTTGAGATTTTTATTAGCTAACGACCAACTTCATATATTTCTCACTCTGAGTTTATCGGACACTAAACAAACTCATCTGTTATGCTGAAATTGGATGATTTCGGTTCTTCGGACAAGTGGTGTAATTAAAAGCGTAATAAATCAATGGTAGCATAACACTAAGCCCAAAACCAAGTAAAACAAGACAACACAGGCAAATGCTAAATCCACAACCGCCGCAACTATGCTAATGTTTACTACACTTTGAAAACTCTCAGCACGAATGGCTGAAATTCCATGAGGCAGAATCACTGAGTTTCTAACCAAGGCTGTATTAAATAGCTTGAACTGGTGACCAAAACCAATGGCATAGACTAAATTTAATAAATGGTCTTTGCCATTTTTGGCACTCTTACATTCACAGACACTCATACCCTACGGCCAATTTAGTTAATCTAATTCCCCTATAGCACATGTCTTTGAGCTGTGGGGGAAACAGGAGCACCTGGAATAAACCCACGCAAACATTAGGAGAACATGCAAACTTCACACAGAAATGCCAACTCACCCAGTTGGGACTCGAACCAGCAACCTTCCAGCTGTGAGGTGACAGTGCTAGCCACTGAGCCACCGTGCCACCACCTTTCATTACAATCAAATGGAAAAGAAAATGGATTGTGTTCCGTGATGTTACTTACTAATTTAGAAAACTCACACCAACTTATTCAAAATTCAACACACGTCTTCAAAACATTTACGAAGTTTGTTTGAAATTTGTTTGAAAATGTATATATGTATATATTTTTTCTTTTTCTAAATCAAGCCTTTGCCATAAACTCAAAATAAATACGAATTGTGTTCCGTAATTTCCATAATTCAACACACGTCTTCAAAACATTTAAGATGTTTGTTCAAAATTTGTTTGAAAAAAAAATAAAAATTTTTTTTTTTTTTAAATCAAGCCTTTGCCATGAACTCAAAATAAAGCTCGGTAACCTCTTGTCTCCACAAATCATCCTTGAGATGTTTTATACAAATAAGAGTCCATTCATTCAGCTAAATCCCTTTATTAATTCGGGGTCGCCACAGCGGAATGAACCTCCAACTTATCCAGCACCTTTTTACGCAGCGGATACCCTTCCAGCTGCAACCCATCTCTGGGAAACGTCCGCACACACAATTTAGCTTACCCAATCCACCTGTACCACATGTCTTTGGGATATGGGGAAACCGGAGCACCCTGAGGTGAACACAGGGAGAACTCCACACAGAAACGCCAACTGACCCAGCCGAGGCTCGAACCAGCGACCTTCTTGCTGTGAGGCGACAGCACTACCTACTGCGCCACTGCGTCACCTGTTTGAAGTCCATCTGTGGTAAATTTAATTGATTGAACCTGAAGGCATATGAACCCCACAGGCACAGGATGGCAACATGACATCATATTGATGTTGTACCCCAACGTCAAGGGGACGCCTGATTTTGTTTCGAAATGAAAACTGAGTAAACATCAGAACCCAACATCAGGCTAACTTTAATTTCCAACGTAAAATCAAATAAATGGAAATGTTAATAGAATTAAATGTACCCTTTGACGCAGTTGAACATCTAGTGCATAATGTCCATTAGGGTAACTAGAAGGAAGATGTCAATAACTCCGTCCATCACACACCCACTCTGAACCATCACCAGCAGACATAAACGCAGCTACTGTATAAATCTACGCTCTTTATCAACCCACATTTCATTGAATTCACATCTTGGACTTTGGAGAGTCAGCCAAACAAAAGAGCCACAGTCACTTTCATTATTACTCAGCATGTTTTCCTTGAGTGCCCTTGAGTGGCTTATCACAATGCCAGCTATAATGGAGAGAGGCTTTCAATGTGCTCTGATATGAGAACCATTTCTATAAGATCTCATCCATTAAAGTCACATATCTCAGAGATTGTTGTTGGTTTATGAAGACACTCTCTCTTCTGATGTGCGCATTTATCACAGAGTAGTTTCTTGAAGTCAGGAAACAGCAGATTTAGACTCTTGACACGGAAGAATGATGCCCCTGACGCACAAGAGCTCTGGGTCGATGCTAACTGTTTTGGGGCTTCCGGTTAGACAGAAGGCATTTCTACATTTAAAATGCTGAGTGAGCTGAAATCTCATGCTATATGAGCACCCCAGGTCTTCGGTAACAGTTTTTTCTTTCTTAGGCCAAATCGAGTAGCATTCCGATTTCCAAAAGATAGACCAATATTTCAACTTATGCTTTCAATAGGAAGGAAACGAGGCAGCAGGTAATCAATACAAGCAGAGTCTGCAAAGAAAACTCACGTCAGCTTCTTTTTTTTTTCCTGCAAACTCATTAGAAAGGAAGAGGTTGCAAGGAACTGCTGGACAGATCAGTTCATAATATAGTCTGCTGGTTGTTTTACAGGGGATTCTGTGCCATTAAAGGGCACCTATCATGCAAAATCAACTTTTGGAAGCTGTTTGGACAGAAATGTGTGTTGGTATAGTGTGTCCGCAGTCATATTGGAGTGATATAAACACAACATGTGTCTTTTTATTTCCTGATGATAAACTAGGATCTAAATCACAGTAATTTTAAGACCCACCGCACCATTACTTAGCAGTGAGGTTCTTCTCACCCATCGATATTGATTGACAGGCATGTATTAACATGTCTCAGTATTACAATAATATAGTATTAACACGAGACAGGATTTGCAAAGAAACTGGGATTAAAGAGTCTGTTCTAACTCTCTGGGCTCTATTTTGACGGTCCATACGCAGAGCGCAAAAGCAGGGCGCAAACGCTTTCAGGACGTGTCAGAACGCATTTTTGCTAACTTAAGGACAGGAAAATCCGCTTTGCGCTCTGGCGCATGGTCTAAAAGGGTTGAGTTTATTTTCTTAATCAGTTAAAGGTGTGTTTTGAGAATAAACCAATTAGAGTCTCATCTCCCATTCCCTTGAAGAGCCAGCTGCGTTGCGCCATAAGCGCATTGCTATTAACATGACGTAAAGTAAGTTCACTTTCGCTTTTGCTCTCGTGGATAGGGAAACCTTTACGCACAGACATCAATTAACCTATAAATAATTAATTTTGTTTGTTAAGCGCAAAGATTTGTTTCAAAACTATTTCTAAATTCAGTTCTAATTTCCAGCAAACGAATAAATGATTAATAATAACAAAGTGTGGTCAAAATACTGAGTTATTTCCAAATACACCTGCTATGCCCAATATGGTCTAAAACCTGACAGGTGGACAAATCTAAGCTTGTTTTTAATAAAACAAATATAAATATTGATATAATAAATATTACTGCTAATGATAATAACATTATACAAAAGTAAATTGAATGATCTGAAAAGCCTCCCGAGATGAAGAAAGTATGAAGGCAGTGGTTTTTAAATTCATGTAGGCCAGAAATTAATGTTTTGTAATATTTTAATCATTTATATTTATATCCTATATATATATATATATATATATATATATATATATATATATATATATATATATATATATATATATATCTCCTTATTATATATTATATATTATTATGTTCTTAATATATTATATCTTTTTCATATGTAAAGATATTTGCTTATTGCATCTTGTGTGTAGTGTGTAAGCCAGGCGCACTTTGCGCCTGACAATAGACCGACTTTATTCTGGTCTAAAGATCAGACTATTTACAGTTTCTCAAAAAAGCAACGCGCCAAAACACGCCTGCTTTTTTAGAACAGAACGCCTATGGGCGCACATTTGAAAGCAAATGCTTTTGCTATTTAAACAGCGTGGCGCAATGCCTCAAAATGACCCTTGCGCCAAACTTAAAGTAGTAAAAGACTATTGCGCTGCGCCTTGCGCCACATTGCGTGTATGTGGGCCCTCTATGTTCCAACTGCACTTCAAAAAACTTTAAAGGCTGATCTACAGTGCATCCGGAAAGTATTCATAGCGCTTCACTTATTCCACATTTTTTTTTATGTTTCAGCCTTATTCCAAAATAGATTAAATTCATTTATTTCCTCAAAATCCTACTCAATACCCCGTAATGACAACATGAAAAACTGTTTTTAAAATTGTTGCAAATTTATTCAAAATAAAAAACCTGAAAAATCACATGCACATAAGCCTTCACAGCTTTTGCTCAATACTTTGTTGATGCACCTTTGGCAGCAATTATAGTCTCAAGTCTTTTTGAATATGGTGTCACAAGCTTGGCACACCTGTCTTTGGCAAATTTCCCCATTCCTCTTTGCAGTACCCCTCAAGCTCTATCAGGTTGGATGGAAAGTGACGGTGTACAGCCATTTTCAGATTTCTCCATAGATGTTGAATAGGATTTAGATCTGGGCTCTGGCTGGGCCACACAAAGACATTCATTCATCGAGCACTCTGAAGCAGGTTTTCATTCAGGATGTCTCTGTACATTCCTGCATTCATCTTTCCCTCTATCCTGACTAGTCTTCCAGTTCCTGCTGCTGAAAAGCATCCCAACAGCATGATGCTGCCACAACCATGCTTCACTGTAGGGATGGTATTAGCCTGGTGATGAGTGGTGCCTGGTTTTCTCCAAACATAACGTGTGGCATTCACTCCAAAGAGTTCAATCTTAGTCTCATCAGACCAGAGAATCTAGTTTCTTATGGTCTGAGAGTCCTTCGGATGCCTTTTGGCAAATTCCAGGAAGGGAGTGTCTTCCGTCTGGCCACTCTACCATACAGGCCTGATTGGTGAATTGCTGCACAGATGGTTATTCCTTCTGTAAGGTTCTCCTCTCTCCACAGAAGAATGCTGGAGCTCAGACAGAGTGACCATCGGGTTATTGATCACCTCCCTGACTAAGGCCCTTCTCCCCCAATCACTCAGCTTAGATGGCCGGCCAGCTCTAGGAAGAGTCCTGGTGGTTCCAAACACCTTCAATTTATGGATGATGGAGGCCGCTGTGCTCATTGGAACTTTCAGAGCAGCAGAAATTTTTCAGTAACCTTCTCCAGCCTTGTGCCTCGAGACAATCCTGTCTCTGAGGTCTACAGACATTTCCTTTGTCTTCATGCTTGGTTTGTGCTTTGACATGCACTGTCAATCCTGGGACCGTATATAGACAGGTGTGTGCCTTTTCAAATCATGTTCAATCAACTGAATTTACCACAGGTGAACTCCAATTAAGCTGCTGAAACATCTCAAGAATGATCAGTGGAAACAGAACGTATCTGAGCTTAATTTACAGCTTCACTGCAAAGGCTGTGAATACTTCTGTACATGTAGTTTTTCAGGTTTTTTATTTTAAATAAAATTGCAACAATCTCAAAAACTCTTTCTTTCACATTGTCATTATGGGGTATTGTGTGTAGAATTTTGAGGAAACAAATGAATTTAATCCATTTTGGAATAAGGCTGTAACATAAAAAACTGTGAAAAAAGTGAAGCGCTATGAATACTTTCGTTAAATAATGTCTAATAATCTTGCTTTATCCCGCCACTTTTTGCAGTGCCATACAACTGAATTTTGCAATCTCAAACTCTAGTGTGACCATGGCTTAAAGCAGCAAAGACTTTTTATGCAGACTCTCAAAGCTAAAGATTCTGTGTTGTCATAATGGTCTTATGAGTGACACTTCACCCAAAACCTGTGTGAATTATTTTAACTGTTGAACACAAAACTAAATTTTCTGAATAATGCTGGGGGAAAAGCAGCCATTGACATTCATATTTAGAACAATAAATACCATAGAAGTCAACGTCTGTTTTTTCAGAATTCTTCAGTATATCTTCGAGTTCGGCAGAAGAAAGAAACAAACAGGTTGTGGAGGATTACATGATGACAGAATGTTCATTTTTGGATGAACTATACTTATAAAAGGAAAAGCAGTGGCACAGTAGGTAGTGCTGTCGCTTCACAGCAAGAAGGTCGCTGGGTCGAGCCTCGGCTCAGTTGGCGTTTCTGTGTGAAGTTTGCATGTTTGCATGTATGTTTGCATGTTTCCTCCGGGTGCTCCGGTTTCCCCCACAGTCCAAAGACATGCGGTACAGGTGAATTGGGTAGGCTAAATTGTCCGTAGTGTATGAGTGTGTCTGTGGATGTTTCCCAGAGATGGGTTGCGGCTAGAAGGGCATCCGGTGCGTAAAAACTTGCTGGATAAGTTGGCAGGTCATTCCGCTGTGGCGACCCCAGATTAACAAAGAGACTAAGCCGACAAGAAAATGAATGAATGAACTATACTTATAAAGTCTTCTTGGGGACTGAAAATCTTACTTCTATGAAAATGCATCAAAATGTTGTGTTAGCAAAATTAATTATGGGTTGAGGGGCAATACATTGGTATGTTTACAGATCCAAAAAGTACTGTTGTAAATACAAAACACAAAAATGTTCAGTCGGCCATAAGCACATTGTACAAATTCATAAAACTCCACTGCCAGCTTGCCGAATTGTATTGAGAATGTGATAACAATTGGTTACTCAAGAAAGGCTCATGATTAGGAGGGTCTTTGACATCAAAACGTTTGAAACCCCCTGCTGGATCATGCTGTAACAGCATCTGGCCTTTTTAACATAAAACATTACACACTTTTAAAGTTCTAATTGTTTTTTAACTCTTGCGAAATCCACTTCAATGGCTTTGGATTCTCTAAAGGCACTGCCAGTGCTGTTGGAGCTGTAATCTGTTCAATAAAAAATGGCACTCAATAGTTTCCAGCTCATTAATACAGTCACATGATGTCACTAAGAGCCAAATTTCACATAGCAACCCTAATTAGACCCATGAGTGGAGACAATAACACTGGATTGTCACACACGCCTTTCAACGCCTTTCGTTTTTTCTGCTTTGTTATTATTTGTTTAATTAGTGCTTTAATTTCTTGTCAGATTTCAGAATATCAAACATGCTAGGAACACTTCGATAAAATTCTGAAAATGTAGTATAACAGCCATTAAAAATGAAATGTCTGCTCTTAAAACGAATGTTTTAAAATCGATGCCATGATTAAATTATTAGAAGATTGTTTTGAAGATCCAAATGAGGACACGTCAGCTAATGACACCATTTAGCCTATTGGATATAATCAACACTGTTTTGCGCTGTGGTTGTCAACATAGAAAATGCCAAAGCTAATAGATCAATCTCCAAGATTCTTGTGTTTTCCCGGCTAGCTCCAACTGCTGAAACCAAATAAACTGCAAACAGCTGTTTCTCACATCTCATTAATAATTTAAAAGTCTCCCAGTAACCGCTGTGCTAATCACCTGTAAATATACGGTCCAGTGAACTCAGCGGGCCTGTAGTAAAAATCTAACACCTTGGAACGGTCTTCATTCTGGTGATAATTGAGCTCTGCTGGTTTTTAACACACGTATTAGGAGATTCTCAGGCACTGCTGTAGGATTTCCAGCTCTTACTTTGCCACACACCTCTATTTTGTGCCAGAGGAGACCACCCCAGAAACCAGTGATTGTACTACTTGGGTGGAACGAAAAGAAAGTTCCAGAACATGAGCTATCTGTTCAAGGCCTAGACCGGTAATATAAACTCAACTACTCATGCTAATTAAACTTGGAGGAACTTTAAGTCTTACATGAATATTTTGGATTCTGAAATCTGAAAGTATTTATGCTTTTAAAATGATTAATGAAATCATGAGTGGTGTGAATTGCTCTGGAAACGTTTTCTCTAAAACAACAATGGCGCCATCTTGTGGTTACACAAATAACTCGCAAGAAAACTTCTTATCAGTAAAACATGAGCATCCACAAGTATAGATTACTCAGTCGTATACTGCATGCCAGGGATGGAAAGTATTTACGATGCATTTACATATTCCAAAAACGTATTTCATATACAAAAAAGGTTTGTAGCCTTATTTGTATTTCATAGGGTTTTATAAAAAATTATTTAATATTTTTCTCAAAAATGTATTAGTGTCTTGTATTTGTGTAGTTTCAAAATAAGAAGTCTACAGTTACTGACATCATGAAAAAATACAGCCTCTAAATGGTGCTTTCTCAGTTATTTGTCCAAGATCAGAAGTGAAAATTGACCTATTTTTAAGAAGGCGGTCAATGCTTTGAGTATGAATGGAAATCATCAATCAATTGATATCAATCAATCAATCAATCAATCAATCAATCAATCAGCATCTTTGCTTAAGAAATGAGATGGAATAAAACCTCAGTCTTTCAGAACAGGACGAGGAGCTTCAGAACATAATTAGTCTCAGTGCTGCAGGTGAAAATGGCAGATAAATTTAGAAATAAATGAAAAACACCTAAAGATGGT